>NW_019416463.1:1187209-1271657 GCF_000390285.2 Anoplophora glabripennis | reverse complement strand
TTTTAAGAAAAACTTTGACACCCCGTATCTCGGAAAACGAATCATTTGCGGACATACGTTTATAAGCAAACTGCCATTATTTTCTCATGTAGAATCACCCCCTGAAATTTGTCGCACTTATTTACTAACACCTTGTATGTGTAATAATAGAAGATATGTAATTATTTTCTAATTTCTCATTAACCAGCACGATTTATTTGAAAAAAAGTTCTACAGCACCTAGAACTTATTTTGATAAAGTTACTCTCCAAGTTCATGTCATCGAAAATTTTTTATATCATTATGAAAAGTAATGTCATTTATATTCAGAATTGATGTCATTAGAAAGAGTATACAATATTTTTTCTAGGACTTGGATATTTGGAAATTAAAAACTAAAAATATGTAAAAATATAATTAATATGAAAACACATTCAAAAGTAGAATTGTACAAGGACACAAAGCTTTCAGAAAAGAAAAAAAAATACTTCATTTTTAGCAAAAAAAAATTGAATTTGTTTGAAATAAAAACCCTACATATTCTTCATCCTCAAACATTCTGATATATTAAAAACATATTTTTATTTTATATAATCCAATAATTTTCATTTATGGCGTTTCAATTAAATTGTATAAAGTTTACTTTTTATGGACCGACACATTTACAGTTCAAGCGTATTCGATTCCCACGTTAACAAAAATATGATCGCATTTGTCGCAAATTTCGTTAACCCAGATAAGAGCAATCTTTCCAGATAAGCTAGTCATTAACAAATAATGTCTAATTCGTGAGGCGTACTGTAGCTTGCGAAGGTAAGTGATTTTTAATATTTTTTCCATTACAGTCTGTCCCATTAAAAATAGTAAATATTTATGTTGTTAATAATTTAATGTAAAACGCTTGTTCAGCTCTGCTCTTTGTCGTTTTAAACAAAGGACGCCTTTTATAGGTTATAATAATTACAAGCAATTTGTTTTTGTTGCAATTAGAGACGATAACTATTTTATATAAAATAGAAAATATTATTTCTAGTTCAATTTTTACACTGTACGTATAGTTTCCCGTTGAATAAAGAATAGACAAGATGTAATTTCATATCGTTTATTCAATTTTATGTAAAAATAGTAGAAACAGTAAGATATATTGAAATTGAAACGTGAATGGTGATTCAATTTAGTTGGTGTTTCTCAGAAAATGATGATTCAAGTTCGACAGTTTAAAATGTGGCCTCTTTGCGAATTAAAATAAAGGTAAATTATTTTTTTACTCATATATTGAAAATAGGGATTGCGTCTTGTATTAGTCCATACGAAAATCACACTTTTTTTTCTAGAAATTGAATATTTATATTCAATTAGATATGTGTAGAAAAATATTGTTTTATACTTGAGATGAAACCCTTTTTTCATTGTACACACGCGAAAAAAATGACATTTTCGTCCAGTTGCAAAATGTACCAGATGACTTCATTTAGAAACATTGTAAAATATTTTTTCTATACATATAAAATGCGAATATTACTCAGAAAGCAATTATATTACCTTAAACTATAAATATCTGTTGCATGCTTATACTTAAAATATCAAAACATCAATAATTGGCTAAATTAACATATTTATTAAATTCATATTCAGAAAGTGCACATTGTAGTTAAGTTATGTGCAAAAAAATCAAAATTTTTTTTCAACAATCTCCCCCAAAATAATTAAAAAAGGCGGAGCATGGAAAAACGCACAGAGGCCATGTTATGACGTCATACCATTCGTTTGCGGATAGCTCTCATATCGACTAGATCTCACTTACATCACAATAACATCTCTTTTCTCACGTAATGACGCAATACTCCCGTTTTTGCTAAATACGACTGTGAATAGATGAATGCAGTCGGAAAACAAATTTAAACTAACAGACCTAAGTAAAATAGAAACGTCATTACAGATTTTGATAATGAAGAAAGTTTGATTTTTCAAAACATTAACTACATATAATTGGAGTTCCTGGAAATAAACGCCAATATGTAAGTTGTTCATAAACAAACTTTTGTGATGCAAGATTGAAATACGAACATTAGTTTCTTATTTTTAATTTTATACCACGTGGAAGAATTTCATTTATTTTTAACTCATTTTGAACAATATAATTGCAGGTCAGCCACAATGTCGTCTGCACTGACTGAACTTTGTAGGAATTTGCAAGACAACACTGAAAAACTAGAGGATGAAATAAAGAGAAATATAGTTGACTGTCACAAGCTCCTGATAGACCAAAAGGCTACACAAATCAAACTAGCTTTGGAAAAAGCAAAGGATTTCCACTACAAAGAAGTGTTAGATATCCTAAAAGAGATTGTAAATAGCATCAGGAAAATCATCTACCACGAGCAAAGAATTAGGACTCTAGATGACGAAAAAAATGTTAGTCCTGATGAGTTGAAACGTTATTCTTATGTCCAGAGACAGGTACAAGCCTTTTCAAATCCAGAAGAAGCGGTAACCAAAAGAGAAAAAAGGAGGGTAGCTTCTGCCATCTCCGTCGAGTCCTTGGAAGCTTGGGAACTGTATCTGGATAAGAAGGAAGAGGAAGAAAAGGCAATTCAGGTAGAAGTAACGAAGATACCGAAGAGACTTGAAACAAAAGGCAATAGGAAAAAGAAGAAGCGTGTGTCTTCCACCTTTAACAACTTTTTAGATAGTAAGTGTGGGAGTAGATCGTTAGATTCAATATTAGAAGAACAGACAAGTGTGTCGGATAGATTAGCTAGAGTGGATCCGAAAGAAGATTACACCAAGTCCTGCAACTTCGAATTTATTGACGTGAATGGAAAAGGAATAGAGTGTGACTATTTTGGAAGGCCCTTGGATGAAGTTTCCGCAGCCTCCTTAAGTTCAATATACGAGAGTGATAGCGATGATGAAAGTTTCAAAGATGCGTACAGTGAAGATGAGAAAGGTCAGAAGCAAAACTTGTCCACATTGGATATATTAGAGACTCTCAATGAGGAGTACCAGTTAGGACCAATAAATGAAGATACAAAGCCCAAAATTGTGGATGTTGTTGTAAGTAAACCTCAGTAAGAAACCATAGTACTTCTTTCATATTTAGTTCCCAAAATTAAAAAAATGTAATGGCATTGCTTACTTTTATTCAGTTTTTAAATTTTGGAAAATTGATTTTTACCATTTCATTATTTAAGCTTTATAACAGCTATGTTTCTGTTTCAGTACAAGAAGAAAGAGAACTGAAAAATGATAGATTAAAAATGGAAGAAATGTCAACAAAAGTGATACAATCTCTTATATTTTTGTATTAACTAATTATTCATTAATAAAATATCTGAAACAATTGATATATTATTGCTACGATACACAACTCGGATTGGATATTCTACAACTCTCAATGTATAGGTATGATAAATTTCCAGTGAGTGAAAGGGAATTTTGTTTTACAATGTAAGCATTATGAAGGATTAACAGATAATAAGATTATAATACACATATTGTACAAGATGCAAGATGCAATACTAAAATGTCCGATACGTCAAAATATATTACAATTAAATCTGTAAATACGTACGTAACTGTAAAAAAGGCGGAAATGTCTGAAAGAGGTCTAACATTTACAAAATGTCTAATTTTCCTGATAGAAAACCTTCTTTTCGTTTTTTAATAGTATCTCGCTTATTGTTAGAGATGGGACCAACAAACCCTATATGACTATGCTCAATAAGGAAGGTTCGATCCAAACATGAAAAAATATATATGGTGTTCCGTTTAAATTAACAAACTTAACATCCGCGGCCATTTTGTTTCAACATCATTTATTTTTCTACTGTCATTTTTGAAAACTTCATAAAAAATCCTGCAACTTTTATATTACACATTTTTTTATTACTCTAAAAACAAAAAAGTTAAAGGGGGGTCAAAATATAGTGAATCACCCTGTACATAAGAGGTGTGTAATAATTAGTTCCGTAGTACACTCCACACGGTACTGTTAGTTTTATATGTCGGCTAACAACGACACACAACGTATGTGCACAAGATGCACAGGGTCGGCTTACATTTATGATTAATTTTCTTAATAAATTTTCTCGAAAATAAGGGCATCAATTGTTTAATAAAGTTGCTCATTTTCCTGCCATCTATCACCCTTTTCAAAAAACGCACATATTTCAGAAATACACTGTATAACAGAAAGAGAACAAATTACATAATGATATCGACACCGCTCAAGATTTTCTAGGAGTCTCACAGGGTTCAGTCATCGGGCCATTATGGTTTCTAACTTAAGTGAACGATTTTCTAATTTATTGCAGATGATACAACAGTATTAAATGCAAGAAATAATCTGGATAAAGTGAAAGAGGATATGCGGCGTGCTGAAACAAAGTCTTTAAATTGGTTTTCTGCCTATAACATACATTTAAATCAATAGAAAACGCACCATTTCTACTACACTGTACCAAATTTGAAGTAAACATTTTCATTTATCCTTAATCAAAACAAAAACAATAGTTCACTTCCAATTTTTGAAAAATCATAGAGCACTTAAAAACAGTTTTCGGAAAAAAGTTACTCTTGTTTTCTATTTGTTGTTGAATTACGTCTTTAAAAAATACTACTAAAAAAACTTGAAAAAGACAAATCCATAAAAGCTGTAAATTTCCTGCTTTTCCTAAAATAAGATCATTTAAATGATAAGACATAACTGTTTGACTAAAGTTATGATAACAATAATTGTTTGTAACGTACGAACAGTCGTTCCTGGCTACGAAGGATAAAACAAGTTTGGTGAGTATGTTGTCTTATATTGTAGAACACTGACTTTGAACATGGAACAGCCGGAAGTCGATACGAAATGTAATATCTTCCCTAAAAAAAGAAAAATGAAAAATAAAATATGTTTAACTCGGAACTTCTTAGAAACAGTTTGGGATGAAATTTTATTTGAGGGAGAGAATCATAAACATATTTCTAAGAAAATACGGGTATAAAAGGAAATTTAATATTCTACGTAGAATACATGTATTCAAATATATGGGCACTAATAAAAATGCCTTTTTTAACTACATTAAGAAACTTTTCTAGGCAAAACTTATTAAATGGAAACTTTTCAGTTCCCTTGAAACTTCTGGTAACTTCTCTTGCATAGACTTTAATGAACTATTACTACTATAACTTTAAATGAGATTAAACATGAGGATATTAACACCGAATTAATAATTTAGATGTTGATACAGGAGCCGGACTAGACAATTTACTTTATTTATTTTTCAAAAAGTGTGTCAATCCATATACTTTCAGTAAAATAAATATTTTTCAACCTGAAAGCATGCTCAAATTACACCTACTCTTAAATCGGGAAATAAAGACATGATAGCCAATTACTTCCCTATTTATAATTTATATATACATACTTTCAATTATTCTTGGTATATTGCTCGAGGCAATAATTAAGGTTTTATTTTTTAAAGCAGTTTTTCTACTGAGCTACATTTTAATACTGATCATGGATTCTTTAAGGGTCGTTTGGAGGTATTAATTTAGTCCCTGTGGTACAAAATATTTTTGACTAATGTCAAAAAAGAAAACAAGTTTAGTAGATGCCGATTTTTTCAAAAGCTCAACATAAACAATAAGAGTATTATTGTTGAACGTCAAAATATCGGTATGCACAGTAATCTGCTAAAATGATTTATATCACATCTTATACTTAATATGTATTGTGTTAAATTTAATAATTGAACATCTTCTTATGTATAACATTGGTGCACCACAGGGTTCACATCTTGGCCCACTTTTGTTTTTGTTATTTTTTATAAATGATGTTGAGCGTTACTTTCCGTACTGGAAACATTTTCTAATTTCTAATTTATATGATTTTTCCTAATTTACATACAGACTGTTACAAATTCGCTTCTCACTACAGGGATCTCGGAAACGGTAAGAGATACGAAATAGCTTAAATGGAGGAAAGTTGCATAATCAAAGGACCAACATTATGCCTTTAAAAAAAGGCTAATATGATTAGTTTTCGAAATATTTGAAAAAAACCGAAATTTTGGAAATCCGATTTTGTGTAATTTCAGCCTTGTTTGAGGTGATATTGAAAAAAGAAGAACACTTTCTCATGGCAACTTTTTGCCCTCTACCGAATGGCATAATCAATTTTTATATGTAACATTTGGTCTCTCCCGGACCATCATCAACTTCATTTTTTTAAATACGACCCTGGAAATTTTATTACATTTTTTGCAAGCCTTCATAACCCCCAATACTGTATTGCAGCGCGAACCAGACTCGGATGTTTTATCTCGAAAAATTCATCTTCAATGTATTCGTTCCAAATGTCTCTCAAATTCTTTATTTAGATTTCTATGTTTATTGAATTATCGTACACTCTAAGTGTCGTTAGACCTTGTGAAATCCACCTAGTTATTTCAACTATTATCATCACACGTTACAATAAAACATTAGAGTTTTAATCTCCATCACCTGGTCATACATAATTCTATAAGTTGTTGCGTCAAAATTAAAACATTATGACAAATTAATTCTTAAAAACGCATATGAATAACCAAAACTCCAAATGAATATTATATTTAAAAAAATTACAGTAAATGTTCAAAAACGAAGATAAGCTTAATATGTTCGGAATTTATTATACCTATAACCGCAACTGTGAAAGAGCATGTCATATGTACTGGTATGAATATCCTTAAAAAAATTATCGAAATTTGTTTGAATTTTGAGAATCCTAGAAATAACTATTAGCATGGGATTAAAACTCTGTTTTATTGTAAAGTGTATTCAATTAAGCTTTATTTTTATTTATATTTGTTTTCGGTTTATGTTATGTTTATTTGTTTATTTGTTCCTGTCTATTATTGGATTTTTTTTTTAAATTATGATACCTCACTGTAAATAAATAAATAACATATTCTATTTACGATATGACTGTGTTATCTAAAAATTTACATTTATTCCAATGTTTTTGAGACTGCATTTGTTTTAGAGAAAAATAAAAATTTATCAAACCGAGATAAGAGACAGTATCTACTAACTTTTTTAAATGGTACTTACTCTATCTCTTTCATTTTATGACCTCAGACGGACGCCTAAAACTAACCAACTTATGACGCTATTCCCTTTACTCGCTATCTTTAACTGTTATGTTACAAATCGAGAAATACTTGCATATATAGACAGCGTTGACGCAGAAAACAAAAGGTTCCAAACCCGCCGTTTCCCGCTAGTGTTGATTAATAAACATAATTATCGATAACCTTATCGTTACTAATCTACTTTTTTATCTCTGACAGTATTCAGAGTGAGTTTAGAGTTTCCTGTACAAGTGCAATGTCTTATGACTAATTGCTGTTGAAACAAACTAGCAAAAGACAAAGTGGATCTTAATGTGAAGATAATTGACTGGTATACAATTTGACTTTATGTAAGTATTTGATTTTTTATTGTTTTAAATTATTTGTCTCATGACGATTTCGTTGGTAGTGACATCATAGAGATAATACTAAGCATTTCGCAAGTATGAAAATAGGAACGCCCATTTGAAAGTACACTTCTTTTTGGAGGCGCTGAATTGAGGTCTTGGTATATGACAAAGTTATGGATCAATGATTACTGTAACATTAGACATATAGATAGATGAATATAAAATAGTGAATAGTTTGACTAATATCACCTTATCTTTAAAACCGGTTATAATGTTTACTAATGATGTAAAACATAGAAGAACAATTAAATACAAGTAGTATCTTGCGTCAATGAAGCAAGGGTAATATATTATAAATACGTAAATGTTTTTAATATTCTACAAATTCAAGCAAAACAAAACAAAAATACACTCAAATGAAAATTGAAACTATTTTCACAAATATCAGAATCTGCCTGTTTCTGTTCTTTCCATGGAATATATTGATGATTATGAAAAGAGGTGTACCTTGCTAAATCCATGTTACACAACCTATATCTCATACTACTATATATATACCTGGTGTTGACACAATCAGAAAATCAGAAAATTTAGTAGTTGTTTTTCTTGTTTTTACATCTCTGTATCATCATAGAAGAAAATTCCCATATATAAAAATATCCACCAACAAACATCAGTTTTATGCAGACAAATTGTCTAAATGATTTAAAAAGTGGGTAGATTTATTTCATATATCTAAATTCGTGTGTAAAAAATTTTAATCATTAAATAGAAATTGTTTTAAGACATTAAGTCATACCCGTTACCCAATATTTACTTTTATTTATCTTATCTCATCAAGAATTTGATGTTTATTAAGGCTTTAGAATAATACTGATGAAACCCAACATCAGTACCAATATGGTAAACATCATTGTTATTTATTTGATTGCAGTTTTTTCATAAATATAGATATATTGGATATGGGAGATCTCAACATTTGTGCGCATTTTCATTTTCCCGTATTTAAGGTCAATAATTAAAAAGTTATTAAAAGAAGTGCGCTTATCTTGTTTTCCACTATCTCCTGTTTAATGGATTGTAGATTTCCCCTTTGTAAGACATGCAAAAGTACGTTTATCTTACTTTCCATTATCTCCTGTTTGATGGATTTCCCCTTTGTAATATTGAGTTTGATTCTCTTCATATTACGCCGATGCTTCTTCCCTGGACAAGATCCTGTTCTACCTCATTTATACTATCTTTATACGCATGAGAAAACACATTTCCTTCACTTGTATCAGTTCTGGTCTTGAATATTTGCAATACTATTCATAGACCTATCTTTAGTGTACCATTGTCAGGAATGCCAAACGCTACATCTGATCTTAGAATTTATTTCGTGTAACTTTTTGCAAGTACATTTGCGTTTTTATTACCTAATGTTTTTATGTTCTGATATCCAACAACGTGTAACCATGTTGGTTTCTTGCCCTTTGTAAATTTGTACTTGGAGTAGCATAGGTAAAATTCCAATGGTTTAGCTTTCTTGCTATCTACACCTCAATCCTATCCTGACACTTTCTATTCCGTTGTTTGTTTTGCAGCAATCCTTAAATCAAGCTAAGCCTCATTTGAGTATATTGAATTCAACTAATATTCTTCTCGATTCCCTGTTCGAGTCTCGAAAGCCTTATGGAAGTTGAATTTTCCAATTATTCTGTGTTATTTCTAAAACAGGATCTGAGTTAATAAAGCAGTCGGATAGAATTTTAGAGATTTTGGAATTGCTATGAGTATGAGTATTTTGCAATTCTCTAATTATTATCGATAACTGGTGTATTAAAATAATTTTCTTTTTTTCTCTTCAGAAAAATGGGATTGTCAGTCTCGAAGTCGCCACTGGAAAGAAGAAATACAGTCGCGCGCAGATCCCAGCGAAGAACCATCCATACCATAAAAGCAAGGGTCGACAAACTCTTTCCAAGCATAAAACGTTTTAGAGGAGTGAATAACGATGAAGACTACCAAGCCTTACATACGGAAATCGATCATTTGCGGATCGAACTGATAAAGAAGTCCAGAGATCTCCAACCACAAATAAGAGCCATATACGACTCCACGCTTAAGAGAATAGACGAAGCTTTCGTCGCACTCGAGGACAAGTTGAAGGAAAATCAAGAAAAGGCAATTAAAAAAGAGAGGGAGAGGGAGGAGAAAGCGGAAAAGAAGAAAGAAAAGCAAAAGAACAAAGAAGGCGAAGAGGTTACGAGTGAAAATAACGACGTAATTGTAGAAGAAGTTGAGGAAGAGGCTGCAAATGAAGCCGACAACTTAGCGGGAAGTACAGAAAAGAGACACACGGTGGAACTGAAGTTTGTCCATGTCGTACCTGGTGAGATTACTCAAGCCGACATCCACAGCAACAACAACAACGTTGTGAAAAGTCCCGAGGAGAAAAGGAAATCTATTTTGAAGCACGGGGTTGCTGTCATGCCAGGCGCTATGATGAACGAACTAGCAGCAAGGTCATCTAACACAGTTTCCATACAAGAACCACAAGTGCAAATTGAACGCGACAGTGAGAAAATAAACGCTAGAATCAATGAGATCATAGAGACCTTGCAGTCTACGGAGTACCAAATCGCTGACTTCGTAGGAAAAAAGCACGGGACTCAGTACAACAGGATTAAAGATAAATTAAGCCAGAACATGACGACACTCAACAGTTTTTCTCCTTCCGATGATTACACCATAGAGCAGGTGAAGATATGCAAGAACTACATTGTCAGCTGTCTAAATTTCCTCGAGGAAAAGGCGATAGAGGAAGAAAAAGTGCCGGATGACGATGTTTTCTTTCCCTCCAACACGAATTCTGTCGTAAGTCCCGTAACGAGTCCTACCTTGAGTCCCGTTTTAAGTCCAAGCCTCAGCCCAGTTGATGCTAGAAACCAATTTGAGAGATTGTCTAAAACAACTGCTATCTAAGAGTTTTATTAAATTTGTACAAATTTCAAAGTAATGTATCAAATTTACTAGTAAGTAAATAAGCTGGCTACTGTTGTATTTTCTACGATTCTATTTTGTTGTATTTCTAGGTCAAAATTTTTTTAATTTGTATAACGTATCCAAAATTGTTTTTGTTAGTTAGTTGTGTTAAATATGTTTAAAATATAGAAATAAAATTATTTATTAGAAACCGTTTGCCTAGTTCTAAATTAAAGAGTTTATTGAGGAGTGATACTGATTGCTTTGAGTATATTTCTTTATTAGGTACGTATTGGTATTATTATCCTTGAAGCGCCACCTTTTGGCTGATCCAAGGTTTACATTAGATACATAACTTTATCAATATTAATCTTCGTTTAGAGTAACCAATAAATCTTTAAAATATTAAATTTTTACACACATTTTTAGCATGTGATTCAGTAATACGAAAGCTATTTTATCATTATCTTGGGAATTATCGTGCGAATAACATATTTCATATTACAAATATGCTCATAAATTCAGGTTTTGAACTCACCTCATTATTTAACATCGTAAAAAATATACTTGGGTATTTCTAAAAACTAGAAAAAATAGAAATTATGCCGTCAAAGCTGCTTACCAGTCTTCTCTGTGTACAAACATTCATCCATGTCGTATTTGTTATTGACCTCATAATCTTACTGATATCATGTCGGCATACTTTGCAATAAAACTTGCAACTGTCACAGTTTTGCCAACAGAAGAAAATTAGTATAATTAACTGTGTATACAGTGAGTCGTTAGAAAATTATGCCTCATAGTAATTGATTAATATACAGGATGTTTATTAAGTACTTTAAAACTTTAAATGGTGAATCTTTGACTAATTTTAAGATAAAAAGATCATATGAACATGAGTCCGCAACGGCTTGCTTTTTGAGATACAGAGCATCCAACAGAAATATTTGTTTGGTATTTTGATTATATTTTTGTTCAATAACATGGCAATTGGGAAACTGGAACTATTGATAAAGAGAAACTTAAATATTTATTTAGTTTTTTGTTTAATGCGGAGGGCAATGTTGTACCTAACCTAAATAACCATAATTTAGTTTTTTTATGACTTTTTATTTTTTAATACAACATTAGGAAAAAACAATTGATTATTAGTTATTACCCATTCGGATTTTCTTGTGCCTAATGCCTCGTGTTATGTGAATTTACTGTCCCATTGGTTGTAAATGTTGCCTCGTCCGTAAACAATTTTTTTTTTAGAAAATTTCTGTAATTAAGGTATTCTCCTCACCATAGGCAATATTCCATTCGTTTATCAATATCACCTTCTTCTAAGGTGTGGAGAAATTTTGCTTTGAAAGGCTTCATATTATTGTATTTTTTAAGTTTTATCCTGATTGTTTCCCGTGGTAACTGTAGGTCCATTAAAAATATTGCTCACTTGCCCAACGGTAGACTTGCTAATATTTTGAAGTTCTGGATGTCTGTTATTAACTTTTGGACCTGTCTCTGTCACAACAAAGTTTTACTATTTCAATCTTATCATTAAATTACAGAGTCATACTTTTTGGCAGTGCACTTCAGGAACAATACGTAAATTTCACTATTGAGCTAATAAATTTGACATATTCGTCTTTTGTTCAGTCTTCTGCGACTTAAGTAATTGCAAAGTCTGCTATTAGGAATATTGTTCATCACTATGGAGCAATATTATTATAGCATGTTTAAATAAAACAAAAATTGCCACTATTATGAATAACTGTGGGATCGACATTATTTATTAATTTTTTTTAGTGACGAGGCAACATTTACAAAAATATTCATTCAATTAAATGGAGATTTAGTTGAAAAATCCAGAATTTAAAGTTAATTCATGTGTGTTAATTTTATTTCTTTGTATTTTTTGTAAATTTTATGTTAATTTCTCGTTAATTTTTCTGTTTGTTTTATTGTATTTTGATATGTCTATTAAATGTTGTTATTAAATATTTGTTGTGATTGATTTATTATCGCATGGGTTGCTAGATAAAATGCATAATAAACAATTTGAAAGCAATTTAGCCGTAGAATCGTTAATGTTGAATATTTTGTCATGAAATTTGGTACAGATCCATTTCAGGGGACGCCGAATCCAGTGGTTTTTCTAAAAAAAATCGCTAATATGGATTTTGGATTTTTCAGCCTCTGAATATGATCTAGTAGGCCTTAGTTTAAAAAAAAACTAGACGCCGCTTGGCCCCATAATACATCTTTTCCCCCTCTACATTTCAAAAAACATTTCGTTCGCTCCATAAATAAAAATGTTATGAGGGTGGTCCGCTTTCAAATGGGTCACTCTGTATATTAGTACATATTTAGCTTCGTAAAATTTTCCTCTTTTCATAAATATATAATATGTTACTGTTTGATTCAGGATTCCTGTTTGAAACAGGAGGGATATTTATGTCTGACGGATCGCAGTGGCTATGGAGGAGGCACGCAGAACCAACATATGACTTTGACAGAAGTTTATTTATCATCATTAATTTATTTCCTATAACAAACTATTTTAGCAAAGAAATAATGTTTAGTGGGAACGAAAAATTTGAAGTTATCCGTTTATTTTACAAGAATAATAATAATGTGAATGCAGCGCGCCCCGACTATACTCGTTTGCATCCCGGGTTTCCAATTCCATCTCAAGTTGCATTTTACGACATTGAGCGACGCTTTAGAGAAACAAAATCTCTTGGAAGATAGATACGTAGAATTATTCCAAATGAAGAATTAGAACTAACTATATTACTATATTTTCAATCTTTCCTCTGCAGCAGCAGTACACAAGAAAACAGTAGGTACCTGCATAGTAAGTCAGGGTTTTGGAGATGTCTTTCTCGGGGACCGAGTCTTTCAGATTTATAACGTAATTAGAATAATACTTAGAAATAGTTATTTATGACTTAATCCGGTTGCGTGTTTTCCCTAGTTTTATGATGGCAAGCTTGGGTTCGGAGGGACACGCAGGTCACTCAACGTAGGAATAAAGGAATACCTGTAAGGTAACGAATTTGATCGGTTCCTTTAAGAATAATTTAACCTGACGAGTGAGAAGAAGTACAGAGATGTACTGATGACTGAGGACAGTAACTGTCCGACAGTTCTACTTGAGTGTTGAAGACGTGAGTACGTTGCCATTCTGCTAACGTGGACTGTGGATTTGTTGTCGAACCTCTGGTTTTTTTTTCATAAATCTGGAGTACTTTATTCGTAACACGTTTATTTTAAATCATTTTCACTTGCGGTATTGCTTATCATTTTGTGAAGGTAACTCTAATGAATGAATTATAACCGTTTATTTCAATGTGTGTATTAAAAATAAAGATTAGTGATACAAAAAAATATATATAAATATACAGGGGAATACTGCTCCGAAAAATTTGAAAATTTGGCAACATTGCAATGTTTCTAAGGCGAACACAACTAAAATATCTAAAACTATTCAGCACTTCCGGATATACCGGAAGTCGACGCCAACTTTGTTATTTTAAATGTAACACCCTATATATTATTGCATTTTCGGATTCTACGTGAAATTTAAGGGTCATTTTATTAAATATTCCTTATACCTAGGAGTTATAGATTTTAGATATTAATTTTTAAAGAAAAAATTTGACAGATGCAAGGGTCCGCGGAGATGCTAGTAACTCTTTTCAGGAGCGTGACATCAGGCGGATTTTTGGTACCTGTAAATGGCATAGGTAACGCTAAATTATGATATACCAACAACTTAAATCATTTAATACTAGGTGTTTCATATTCGCCGTTACATTTTGATAACTTCAAACGGCTATAACTTTGTTAGCTTAAATGGAACACCCTGTATTGTTTTACTCTGCCGTATACAGATTGAAATTTCCTTTCTAGCCATATAAGCATTGTTAGGGTTGCCGTTACTACTTTTAGAGATATTTGCAATTTTCTATGTTTCGGACACTTTCACGTATCGGACCTGTTGTCAAATTGGCCTTGACCAGAAATACTCCAAAACAATTAAAATAACTTGACATTTAACAAGTTAGTTGTCAAATTATTGTTATGTCTGGTAATAGTTTTTGCTGAAAATTTAAATAAAAATACCTGGGAATCGTTTAAATTATATTATGAGGATTATTTTAATTTGTTCGTTATCTATGGAAAAAAGCAGCAGATTCTCTACATGTTCTTGAAATTACTTTGTCACATGTTCCATAAATAACAAACAAATTAAAATAATCCTCATTAGTATAATTTAAACGATCCCCAGGCATTTTTATTTCAATTTTCGGCAAAAACTATCACAGACATAACAATAATTTGACAACTTGACAAATGTCATGTTATTTCAAATGTTTTTGGAGTGTCATGGCCAATTTGACAACAGGTCTTATACCAGAAAAACTGCCCAAAAAAATAGAAAATTGCAAATATCTTCAAACGTAGTAACGGCAACCAACAATGATTATGTGGCTTGAAAGGAAATAGAGAAAAAATATAGGGTACTCCGTAACAAAGTTATAGCTGTTTGGTGATATCAAAATTTAACGGCAAAAATGAAACACCTAGTATTAAATATTTTAATTTGTTGGTATACCATAATGTAATTTTACCTATGCCCTTTACAGGTACCAAAAATCCACTTGACATCACGCTCCTGAAAAGAATTACTAGCATCTCCGCGGACCCTTGCACCTGTCAAATTTTGTCTTTAAAAATTAATATTTCAAAATCTATAACTCCTAGGCATAGGGAATATTTAATAAAATGACCCTCAAATTTCACGTAGAATACGAAAATGCAATAATATATAGGGTGTCCCATTTAAAATAACAAAGTTGGTGTCGACTTCCAGTATAACCGGAAGTGCCGGAGAGTTCTACATATTTTAGTTGTGTTCGCTCCAGGGACATTGCCATGTTGGCAAATTTTCAAATTTTTCGGAGCCGTACTTTCTTAGATGTTGATCGACGCAGTTCCCAGTGGAACACCCTGTATATTAGGGTGCTTCGTTTGAAACGTACATTTGACGAAATATTGTTCTAAACATTGGAAAAAGTTCTCACCAAATTTCAGCTCTTAATTTTACTTTTAAGTATCTATAAAATTCAAAAAATTTTCACGAACTTTGAGGCCATTTAACGGCAAAACGAAGCGATTTCGGAAATAAGTGACTTAGCTTACCTGCCTTCCGTTGTACACGTTATTCTGGGACACCCTGTAGATAATAAAGTGATTGCTGAAAAAACAGAAAGTGGGTAATTGTGCTCAAATTTTAAATCTTCCACGCATGTGTTAGGGATGCTGTCCATGGGAGTGCGGCCCTGTTCGCCGCATCCATGAATATATAGACTGTTTATGTTAATGTCAAGTAGTGTAGACTAGAAAGAATTAGTTACGTGTAAGGGATTTTTGAAGGGGGACTCACTTGTTGACTTGCTTGACGACTGGTCGAGTGTTGTATGTTCAATCTGAATATATCCTATTTTCGAAGTAATTGTTTCGACTTTTAATCGTTAATTATCCTAACAAAGGCAGCGGTGGGATATACTCCAAGGCGCTTCCTGGCAGTGTTGTGTACTTGTGCGGGTTTTGTGACCTCATTTTGTGACCTAATTAGGCGTGATCCCAGTTTTTGATTTTGTGTGTTTGTGTGACAATGGGTCGTTCTTCAAAACGTAAACATCGGGCTCGACGTCGCTCAACACCTTCCCGATCCTCCAGCTCATCGCCTAGTTTGACGCCGCCTCCACGTGACACAGACAAAAGTACCCGAGGGTTGGTTAAAAAGTTAAAAAGGGAATTGCAAGGATTACGACAAACTGTAAGTACACAAAGTGTTGTTAATGTCGATGAATCTGTAATTCCGTTGTTTGAACCGGGTAAAGACAATGTGCAAAGTGTGACAAATTGGGTTAACAAAATCGATGAACTAAAAATGTATTATAAATGGACAGACACGACAACCGTTAAGTTAGCTACTAGTAGATTGCGTGGTAACGCGGGGGGGTGGTACGATTCGCTAACCAGTTCATGTCTGGGATGGCAGGAAATGAAAAATTTATTAATTCAAAATTTTCCGACACCAATAAGGTTTGGTAAATTACTTGTTGAAGCTGCTTGTTACGGTCCTTCTTCTGGGCAAAATTTGGGTGACTATTGTTATGAGAAAGCCGCCAAACTTAATAAACTACAGCTCGAAATTCCTGAAGAATATGTCATTGACAGCATAATCGAAGGGATTCAAGACGATAAAGTTTCTATACCTGTAAGGGCTGCNTGTTTATGTTAATGTCAAGTAGTGTAGACTAGAAAGAATTAGTTACGTGTAAGGGATTTTTGAAGGGGGACTCACTTGTTGACTTGCTTGACGACTGGTCGAGTGTTGTATGTTCAATCTGAATATATCCTATTTTCGAAGTAATTGTTTCGACTTTTAATCGTTAATTATCCTAACACATGAATATGACATTTGGAAATTATTGCCGATTTGCTATTTATTTGTTTAAACAATTTTTAAATCAACTCTGTATTCAAGTACTTCGCATAGACTGTTCTAATTCGCTATATCAGGACTATGCAGTGTTATCGTTTGTGTTGTGATTACCAGCACTGCTATTTAATATATGTAGCGGTTCGAGAAATAAAGATTATTCCTACTATCCTACTACCAATGTGAAACATTCATTCTGTGTGTGTGTTAGCAGTTGTTGTCCAGAACGCCATTCCAGACAATATTTTCAAGTGTTTAACAATGCCGAGTTCTAGTTAACCCAATTAAAGGTCTAGGCGTAGAAATCCCAGTTATAATTGTTTCACCATTGTTTACAATTGATAGCAACCTTTATCTCTACGACAACGAGATAACTGCGATTAGTTATGGCTGAGGTATGTTGTTATACGTTGACTTTTGCGTGAAAATATTAACAGAACTTGGTAATATCCGGTAAGTAAATCTGTGTTGATGTTAATTTTAGCGGACGATAGCATTTTGGTTCGACGGAGACGTTTTGTGACAACCTTGAGTGGCGGCAATCGTTTAAATGATTGGGTTTTTTAAGTTTTTTAATTTGGAATTTGTGTCAATGCTGTACTTAACGTTATCTGGAAAGAGATGTGATGTACAGTTTTCTATATTGTTGATTTGTTTATAGTAGCACACGTCTTGTGAGTAGATTTGTTTGGTATCTGATAATATTTTACCCCTGTTAGGTTTGAAGGACTCGAATATTTATACAAGGTGTCCGAGAACAAAGATTGAGCCATGGTAATTCTCATCAAAAATACAAAACCCTTTGAAAGCCTTTAAAAAAATGATGATTGTAGCCATACCTGTTCATAAAGTGTACCTATCTGTTTAATCATATTATATAAGATTTTTCCCTAAAATCGAAATGGGAAAGTTGATATAAAAATCAAAAGAGGCGTGAAATATGTTGCAATTTTTCCTCAACTCAAAACTCAAAAAATACCTGTGTTTCAAATAAGCACCCTAATGTAGATTTAATTTGTATGATAAATTTAATAAATATTTTACCAAAGGCTCTTCTTTTGGGTTACTAATATTTTTTGAAAAAAAATCACAAAAATTTAGATTAAAGTATTGTAACATTTGCATATTTTCAAAATTATTGAAATTTCCGGGAAGTTACATATCCTATAATTACTTCCTAAACAGAACTTAAGAAAACATTATTTATAAAATCTACTCCTTGTCCCTAAACATTAAACATTTTGCTGTAAACTTAATTTCATATATAAATTTCTAAATTTTTAAAAAAATTAAGAAATGACCACAATCCAACTACTCCAATTTTTTTAAATATCGAAAAGTATAGATATTATCAGGGATTTCGAATCGTAAAGTTTTAATCGTGTTGTGAAAAAAATAATTACCTCGTTTCATATCAGCTAAATAGCTTAGACACATATATTCTCGAAATTATATCAGAAATTAATCATCAAGTAACGATCAATTAAAATTTGTTGATTTTAGATCACGACTTCTAGGAAAGCTTATAAAAGCTCACCACATTTTTTTAAAGGTTATTAAAACATTGATGGATACAGGGTGATTCAGAACTTATCAAAAAAAAAAAAAATCTGGATGTACAGGGGACCCTTACAAATACAATTTTGTAAAGAAAAAATCAAAAAGAGCAGTTCGAAAATTATTTAAAAATACACTTCTACACGACACTGGAAACTGGTCTACTGTAAAACCTGACTTCGTAAAAATGGACAAAAAAACTTTCTCAATGCAAGAAATAAATAGAATTTTATAGCACCTATTTTATATCGGCAAATTCAACTGCTTTTGTCTTTATTGTTGTTATTAATTAATAAAATTAATTTGTGGTTCTAAATAAAAAAATCATTTGACATACCCGATGTTACAACAACAATTGTTCAAAATTTTATCTACCAACGTGTAAACACATTTGGGTCCGTTTTACTCAGTTTCTACGAACTAATACAAAGGTTGTCTTGCTTCACCATAAATTAAAACTTCGAATTACTATACATGCAAACCATTTTTGACACTAACTACTAAAAAACTTTTGTAAACACCATAGATAACAGGTAAACACTATCGCAACGACAATTGCAAAATCGGATTTCAGTATTCGGAGTTGCTGAGGCCACGTGGCTCTCTACGCGTATTGCGAATGACACTAGAGACTACAGTTCTCCAGCTGTGTAGTAGTTGAATGTACTATAACTTCAGTAATTTTTTCTCGGAAACCATAAAGGATTTTACAAAAATTTTTTTACGATATTGACTCCATTTCTCATGCCGCATCTATTCCCAAATTTTTTTGGATAAGTTGTGAATCACCCTGTATAGAGTTGTTTTGAATACTAAAATTGTGTTTGGCATTCAAAAATTGCTCCTAATAATTTTGAACCTATTCTTTTCTTAAAACGAAAATATAGATTTTGAATAATTCAAAATTACCGCCACTTCGTCAACTAAAAAAATATTAAACTATTATTATGTCCGTAGATCATTAAAACTTAAAACTTAAAACGTAGCTTATAGAGGATGATTCAGGTTTAATGTGAATAACTTCAAGAATCGATAGAACAGGTTAGAATAATGTTCATCCATTATATAAACTTATTTCCTAAATCGCACCGTTTTAGAGATAGAGGGCGTTGAAGTAGGAATTTTTTTCCCATTTTTCCTTCATAACTCTTAATTTCATCCGATTGAAGTGAAATTCGGAACACAAACATCTCTTATGATATTATATAAGCTTCTTAAGATTTAACCACTATCCCTCTTAGAAGTGTATTTTGTGTGCTACCCCCTTCTTAATTATTTCAAAACTTAAAAAAAAATAATTAAAAAAATTCCTACTTCGACGCCCTCTATCTCCGAAACGCTGCGATTTAGGAAATAAGTTTATATCATGAATGAACATTATTTTAACGTGTTCTATGGATTCCTGAAGTTATCCAGATTACACCTGAATCACCCTGTATAATCATACATATTATGACAGTGGTCGATGAATGTACTACTGTTGTATACTTTACGAATGCGCTAAATGATAAGAGAAAACCAAGCAATGCTGTACTAGAACTTTCTAGATTTTCAATTTCTCTTCTTGCTGTAATCAAGGCTAGGGGCATCATATTCCTGAATGTTTAAATTTAGTAGTTTTTAGGCACTTAAAAATTACGAAAAAACAAAACACTGCAATCAAAATGCTTTTGTTGCAAGTAAGCCGTCTATATTTAAGTACCTACTCATAGTTATGTAATCATTTATTATGGATTATATTTTTCCGAACAAAATTAGTTTAAATAACAGAAATTTAGATTAAATTATTGAATCAGTTATATCTTCATAGGATTATCTAAACTTCCTACAGATAATTTATCTTTAAACTATTTTAATATCTACTTAGTTTTCGACATAGAACAAGCACGAGTACAGCTTGAGCTCCTTTTAAAATATAATTCTATTGACTAAAATAGTAGTAACGAAAAATTTTAAGACTGTCCATTTTCAGGCCAATATGGGTCATCCGAATTCAAAGCCAAGCGACAAGCTGGGCACAATCAACCGAGAAGTCACTTCCCTACGAACCAGTCTGCGCTCAAACCGAAAATACACCAAAGAAAACAAGGACCAGATCATCCAGGAACTGGTGCAATGCTCGAATGAAGTAAACGCCTTGAAAGGCAAGGTGAAAACTAGGTATCTAGAGCAAGTTCAGAGCAACATTTCGCACGCTATGGAAGACGTTTTGTCCAAGAACGCACAAGAACAGGACCTAGACATGGGCGCTGTGGAGACCAGTTCTTTCGTCCAGCTCTCTGTTAGCAAGAGGCAAATGTCTAATAAAGATCTGTCGGATTCTGCAGCTAAGAGGCCGAAGAACATCCAGATAGACTTTGTCAAGCCGTCCATTCCCACACTACAAGATATCGAGGAAAAACTGAGGGCTCTCAAACCCCAGATCAATATTGCGATTGAACAGAGGGACCTCACTCAGTTGAGAGTACATCAGGAAACCATCAAAGTGCTTGCAACCGATTTAGAAATGATAGACGTCAGAGAACACACACCTTTAGACGATAAGAAAAAGAAATTGGATAAAAGCATTGTGGCTCAACATCACAAAATCACGAAAACTATGAAGGAAATCAGAAGAGACAAGGACATCAATTATTTGGTAAAACAGAATGCGAGGTCTGTGAAAGAACTGGAAGACATTCAAAAAGAAATATCTGACATAGATGCTGCAGTATCAACCCTAACAGAAAACAATGACAAGTCAAGCGTAATTAGGTTGCGAGAAAATATCCAAATCATTAAACAGCGATTGTCATCTGTGGAATCAGTAGATGAGTCTACAAAACAAATGCAGATGAAATTAATGAAAAAGCTTGCTGATATCTTAAAGAGCATCGATGAATGTACAAAAGATAGTAGTCACTCTGATCTTACCAAAGCTAAGATGAACTATGAAGAAATAATAACCAATATTGCTAGTGGAAACAGTATAGATAAAGACGAAATAAAAATAAAACTGCAAAGCTTACAGAGCTTCATAAACAGTATTAAAGATGACAACGAAACCATTTTGAGAGGCAAACAACAGCTCTTAAATAAAGTCAGACAATCGTTTTCGTTCATAATGGAAAATGAACAAAAAATAGAAAATACTGAGGTGGAACTGAATGATAAAGAAGAAAACAAAAAAATTATGGAACTAGAGAGCTTTTACAATAATTGGAAATCTCTTCAGAAAAGCATAAATCTAACATCTCTGGACGACTTCTCAGAAGTAGACAAAGTCTTGAGTGACATCCAAAAGTCAATTGAACAAACAAGGCATCGACTAGCTGAGAGTGCGAGTTTGCCTTCCGTCCTTAACAAAAAATTAAATTACTCTACTCCAAACCTAACTTCACCCAAATCACTGCACTCTAAATTCGGAAGTAGCCTTAGTGTAGACCAGTCAAATCAATCTTTAATAAGAACAAAAGTAAAAGTCTATAATATCTCTACACCTCAGATACAAAACATCAACGATCAACCTGTAGTGTTGAGAAACAAACAATTTTACCGAAATAACAGCAGTCCCAATGACAGCAGGCCGTTTTCCAAAATGGAAGAGATTAAAACACAAGTAAACTACATAAAAGAAAAGTTTACAGAAAGCCAGCAGAAGCAGCACTTGAAAAATAAGCTGGAATCTTACATCGAAATAATAAACGATTACATCCACCATCAGAATCAAAGGGTTGCGGATAGCGCCAAAACTCTATTGGCAGATATCCAAGAGATGCTGAAAAACATGACCCAGATTTCAGACGCAATGAATGATACGTCCCAAAGAAGAGCATCCATAGAATTGTCCTTTGAAAACGTAGTCGGTATTCAGGGATCCGTCGAACGACTGGAAGAAGCTGTGGCAAAATTTGACGGCAAAAAGGGTGATCCACAATATAAAAAGATAGTGGGAGATCTCTCTGAATGTCGAAAATATCTTCGAAGCATAGACATTCCTCCGAAGTACGACATGATAAATCAACAAAGGGAGGAAATTCTAAATAAAATTGCAGTTACCTTCAATATTTTAGAAAGCAAATGTTTTAATTACTACGACGATCCAGAGTTACTAAACACCAAAGAGAAATTAAACAGTTTAAAAGGCAAGGTCAATAGATTTACAGGAGCTTATGGAGGTGTTTTATATAACCAGATAGAGAAAGATCTTAACAGACTACTTGTAGATGTCACAGCAAGTATAAGCGATGAAATCATTTCAAATGATATCACGAAAGACGTAGAGAAACACCTGAAAATTTTAGAGCACAGAGCCACGAAAGATCAAAGCTTCCGCCGAACCATAAGTGAAACAAAGTCTAAAAGTGAGGATGAAGAGAAACTGACCAAGTTAAAAATAGATTTATTAAACATAAAAGCAACGATTGATACTACACCTGCCAATGCTGAAGATGGATTTTTAAAGTTAAAAAGCCGTTTGGATCTGGTTAAGTTTGGACTAGATCAACTCAGATTTTCATTAGAGGAAGAAGAAAATCAAAAGGATGTCTTATACAACGAAGTGGAAACCTTGAAGAACGAAGTAGAGGCAAAAATTTCACTCGCTCGAGAGGCCATGAGACAATTGTCGATGCAAGAAAACAAGGACAAAATGGAACTAGAAGAACTAAAGAAAATCGAGGAAAGGTTTAAGCACATTAAACCAGAAATAGAAAGTTTCGTAGGCACAACTTCAGACAATAAATTCTACGAACTGGATGAAAACTCTATAAGGTTGATATTAAAAATGGACAAATTACAATTTGAAAGAGGCTCTGAAGCTCACAAGAAAAAAATTGATTTATTAAAAGATATTTACAATTACGGAGACCTTCTGGATCAAAGAGCTAAAGAATCTGAAGACCTTTCAGATATAGAAAGAGCTTTACATGACATAGAAAAGAATTTTGCAAGAAATTTAAAGTTGAACGATTTGGAAACCCTTAAAGAAAAAGTTACTGACTTGAAAAACAAGTTAGTTAATACCCAATACAACCAAAACCTTTCCCAAAGAAAACAAGCTTGTATTAAAGGAATTGAAGCTGTTTTTGAGAAAATTGAAGCTAATAAACAAGGCACAAGTGAAAATCAGGAAATGATAAACGTTGAAATTATTCAGGATAAACTCTTATCGGATATCGAGTCACAGTTTGGTCAAATTAAGAAAGATATTGACCTCTTTTATGGAACTCACTCTCACAGCACGTACTACGACATTAACA
The DNA here is from genome assembly GCF_000390285.2 of Anoplophora glabripennis. NCBI lineage: Eukaryota > Metazoa > Arthropoda > Insecta > Coleoptera > Cerambycidae > Anoplophora > Anoplophora glabripennis. Next base: position 1,247,959 of record NW_019416463.1, on the reverse strand, counting down.
CCAGTTTAACAGCTTTGTTCTTCAAATTAGATACTCTTCAGTTAGCACAGGATAGCGAACTACGTTCTAGAAAAATAGCATTACTAAAGGAAATGCACAGCTACAAAGAAATTTTATATAATAAAGCCAAAGAAATTGAACTAATTCAAGAAATAGACAAGCAGTTAAATCACATAAATAAAATGGTAGAAAATTACAGGGGTAAAGATGAAGAACTAAAGGCACTTGAAACCCAACTGAAGATGGTACAGGCAAAAATTAACAACATAAAAATTGACGAAAACAGAAAGAAACCTATAGACCAAAAGTTGAACATTTTAATTGGAGAATATATCCGTTTTAAGAAAGCCAAAGAAGTAGTACCGAAAGACTACATAGGCAGTACATCTTTTTTTAAAGATGTAGAGAATAACTTGAATAAAACCATAATGTCACCGAACATGCAAGGTGTTACAGCTCGATTAGCAGAAATCGAAAACGAAATATATCTGGTACGACAAAAGGCTACAAAATTTAACAACACTGACACTAGTGAAGATTACAAGATCATCGAGGATACACTACTGAGGCTGAAGATGAGATTGAACAAGCTTCCTTCGGAATATATTGCAAAGCAGCATCAACTGGAGAAAGCCATAGACGAATGCTTTAATATTTTAGATGAGAGAAGTTTGGACTTCTCAAGTGTTATGGATATTGAAAAAGCTCTGGACATGATTGATGAAATGTTTGAAAGTACAGTTAGGGAAGATGATAAAGGTGCTATAGACGAACAGTTGATTTCCCTACAGGTGAAACTTGGAAAGCTACGAGTAAATGAGGATTTGATGCAAAGGAAGAACAGATGTGCTGATAGGATCAATAAATATTTAAGATTATTAAAAGATAAGGCAGTTACACAGTCGAATTAAGCTATAGTATTGTTAGTGTCTAAAAAAATTGTTAATTCGTTACAGATTTGTATTCAAAATATTGGTATTTGAAATATATTTATATTATATAATTTCATATTTTATTGATTTCCCTATAAAAAAATAAATGAATGTGCAATGGAAGACTTTTATCGTAGATGAAATTAGTAAATATTTAGAACTTAAGATAAACGAACAAAAACTCTATTCTTCGCCAAATAATCTCATCCGACAGCATATCTTATCTGAGAGCAAACAAGATAAGATACCGCGGCAGAAATTTAACAGACAATTTTAATAACGTCAATAACTAACACACAATTTCTGTGTCACTTAATATTTGTGCTATTTTTAGTTAGAAGTAAACATGAACAGAACTGATAAAGAACCAGGAACAAGTGTGCCCCAGTCTCCTAGATTTTTTAGAAGAAAATTTGTTTCGCAAGTGAGTAATGAGTCTCCCAACACCTCTCAAGGTAAAGTGGTTCTGGGTGAGGTTGAACAAAAATTAAAATCGATGAGGCAAAAGAGACTAGACAGGCTCAGCACCTTTGTTGTAGAACAAAGTAAACTTTCCGAGGAGAGGGAAAAGAAAAATAAAGAAGGAAATGAGATAGAAGACGCGATAATGTCCATGAAACAAACAAAAGAAGAAAAGAAAACTACCTTCAAGTCCATTGTCGAAGACCACGTGACAGAAGTAAAGCAAATTGTTGTAAGTGAAGAAATAGGATCAAAAGATAAGGTCAGTGTTCCAAGAACTCCAAAATTGTCCAGAAAGAACAGTAACGAGTCTGTAGATAAGTCCAAGCAATCTTCTACAAAAAAGTTCATAAACAAATTCAATTGTACAACTACACAGTCTGTAGGATCGTCTACTGAAGATTTAACTGGTGACTATGAAGGAATAAGATCAAATTCTGTTACAGTTAGACAAAACAGTAAACCACAAGTGTTAAAAAGAACTTCCCTTGAGGAAGATAAAAGTAAAGCAGAGAACAAATCAAATAGTAATGAAAACATTCACAACAACAATCCTCTTCTTAGTCCAGTCGGAAAGCAGAGAAAAGGTATTTATTTATATGAGAGGGAATGCAAATTTTTGGAAAACGAAAAATCACAAACTGTATTTACCTTTATAAAAAGAGAGAATATCAGTCAACAAGAAGTGGTGAAGAAATCTACTGAACCAGTAAGTCATCCCGCTGGGGAAATCTCTGTGAGAAAATCTTCCGAATTGGGAAAGACCTCATTTGATCCGAATACTAATGCACAGGCTCCTAAAACAATGATTATGGAGGTCAAAACAAGGAACAGTTGTGAAAACAGAAGCACAGTTGCCAGTGACGATAAACCACCATTGTTGATGAAAACGTTTAAACGTAATAGTTTAGGTGACGTTTTGGATGGCAAACTTGTACATAAAGTCGATTTGAATCCAGTTTCAGTTGCAGAGTCACCTGGTATTGATAAAAACTACCATTATATCAAAAAGGACAAGGAAGTAACGAACCAGCAAGGTTATGCAAAGATATCTAAGTATTCGAATCTTACTAATTATAAAAACCTAGAACTACAGTTCCAACAAAACAAAAAAGAAAGTGTTCCAAATAAAAAAGGCAAGGATGTTTACCCAGTTCCCCCAAAAAGTCCAATGCCCTTGCCAAGGAGGACTACAAACGAGGAGAGAATTTTAAAAAAGTTTCAGAGGAATTGGGATAGCTTGAACGAAATTATCGAAAATGATTCAGACGTAGATTCTGACGAAATAGAAGATTTGAAGAAGACCTTCGAGGAAGTCAACACACTTTTAGTCGAATATTGCACCAAATTAAATAAGGTAGAACGAAAAATTAAAGTGGAGGATGACCATTGCCAAAAATTGAATGTTATGAAGGAAGAACTGGAAAAAATTGAAGAAGAAATTCCCAAATTCAGGGGACTCAAAAGAGATTTAAGCTACCGGGAGATTAACGGTAAACTATCAAATTCTTTGACAGAAATCAACAAAATCAAAAGCAGCAAAGCTGATGTCCACAGTGAGAAACAGTTGGTACTGAAGCAAGCCGAAAACTTATTAAAAATTTTAGAATGTAGGGTTGAGAGGAATGAAAACATCCTGTTTGAGGTGCTGGATTCGCAAGTTTCAAGTATTAGCACAAATATTTTCAACATCACCAGAGTTTAAGGTAATTGAAAAAGTTAGTAAATCGTTTATTTTGTTTGGAATTGAATTCGATTCGTTATAGCGAAAACGATGTAAGTGTTGCGGAACGGCAATGTTATTTTTATAATTAATACTAATATATTCAAAACGCAATATTCGCAATTAAACTAATCAGTCAAAAAGATAAAAATATATTTTTGGATTGACAATAGAGTTTTCTGTCACATGTTTAAATTTATTTGTTTAAAATAAATAAATGTTTGTTGTAGAGAAACTTAAAATATTACCCTGTCATGTTAGATATTTATAAAGTTTGTTATCTTGTATCCCTGACTGCCGAGGATTAAATGATTTACCACCAATTACTCATAGAATATTGCAACACGCCGCTTCTAATTATCTTTGCAACAATTTTCGTAGAACGAGGTTCAATCTGTTGGTTTAATAAGACATACCATGGATAAAAAATTTTAAGAAAAATAAAAACACGTCTCATCGATAAAAATAATTAAACAAATATTGCTTTATAAGCTATTTTTGACGAAATCTAAGTATAGCAATAACAATGTAGATTACACTATACAGGGTGGGCCACCAGTAACGCCTCGGTCGCTAGTGACCAAACGGCAAATGTTACAGAAACCTGTTTAGGTGGGTATGTGTAGGTTGATTACGGCTACATTTTAAAAATATTTTGAAATATACAGGGTCTCCAGGAAAAGCGTACCATATCAAAGTTATGTATTTTTAAATGGAACACCCTGTATTTTACTGCATTTTTGAAAGCACCGTAAAAAAATAGGTGAACTTTATTAAAGGTTCTGCATACCTAGGACTTACAGTTTGTGAGATATTTCAATTTTAGTGAAAATGCAGGCATAGCGTAGAAATTTAATATTAGCAATAAAAAAATAATTTTAAGGAAGCAGCTTTGGAGGGTCTATTTTAGATCCTTGAAGTTATAAATTGTTATATTTGTCGTCACTTAGTATTATACAGGGTGTTCAAAAAACTGCTGAATACTTCTCTCAACTTTAAACAGCAATAACTTGGTTATTTTAAATGGAACACCCAGTATATTTTTACTTTGGGAGTTGGGAAATTTAAAACTCTTTCAAACTGTGTATAGGTTCCCTATACCTATCTCTAACGGTATTGGAGATATTTGTGCCGTTTCGTTTTTTATCGATTTTTTTTGTAAGATGTATCCACGTGTCTTTATCGAGGTCTTTACTGAATTGGTTTGGGTTCTTCTTGATGACGTCTCTTTAAATATATTGAGAAAAATGAGGATGCAATTAGATGGCGCACCTGCAAATTTTTCATATTCAGTGAGAAATTATTTAAATCGAAAATTTAGTAATAAATGGATAAGTAGGAATGGTGCATGTCAGTGGCCACGTAGGTGTCCAGACCTCACCGTAATGGACTTCTTTGTTGCGAGCTATATAAAAAATCTTGTATACAATGTTCCACCTATTACTTGCGATGATATTGGAGGGAAGGATTAGAGATGCATTTGCGTGAGAATATCATTTGAAGATAGAATAAGATGCTGTATTCAGGAGAATGGTTATCAATTCGAACATCAATTAAAATTTTTCTTTGTTTTTTCTAAAAGTAGAAGTTCCTTTTATCATTATCATGAAAATATTCAAAAAAGTTTTCTAATAAAAAATATTATTTTATAAGCAGAATAATTATAAAAAGTTATTAATTTTGTATAAATATGTTTGTAGTAAGTAACTGAATTATTTATGAACATGAAAAATATTTATTAAAGAAAATTTTACTTTTAGAAGAAACAAAGAAAAATTTTAATAGATGTTCGAATTGATAACCATTCTCTTGAATACAGCATCTTATTCTATCTTCAAATGATATTCTCACATTCCTTAGAATATTTGGGGTGATTGTGGCAAATGCATATCTAATCCTTTCCTTCATATCATCGCAAGTAGTAGGTGGAACACTGTGTACAAGATATATTTTTATACAGCCCGAAACAAAGAAGTCCATTACGAGAGGTTTGGACACCTGTGGTAGCCACTGACATGGACCATTCTTACCTACTCATTTATTACTTAATTATCGATTTATATAATTTCTCACTGAATATGAAAAATGTGCAGGTGCGCCATCTATTTGCATTCACATTTTTCTCCTTATATTTAAAGAGACGTCATCAAGAAGAACCCAAACCAATTCAGTAAAGACCTCGATAAAGACACGTGGATACATCTTACAAAAAAAATCGATAAAAAACGAAACGGCACAAATATCTCCAATACCGTTAGAGATAGGTATAGGGAACCTATACACAGTTTGAAAGAGTTTTAAATTTCCCAACTCCCAAAGTAAAAATATACTGGGTGTTCCATTTAAAATAACCAAGTTATTGCTGTTTAAAGTTGAGAGAAGTATTCAGCAGTTTTTTGAACACCCTGTATAATACTAAGTGACGACAAATATAACAATTTATAACTTCAAGGATCTAAAATAGACCCTCCAAAGCTGCTTCCTTAAAATTATTTTTTTATTGCTAATATTAAATTTCTACGCTATGCCTGCATTTTCACTAAAATTGAAATATCTCACAAACTGTAAGTCCTAGGTATGCAGAACCTTTAATAAAGTTCACCTATTTTTTTACGGTGCTTTCAAAAATGCAGTAAAATACAGGGTGTTCCATTTAAAAAAACATAACTTTGATATGGTACGCTTTTCCTGGACACCCTGTATATTTCAAAATATTTTTAAAATATAGCCGTAATCAACCTACACATACCCACCTAAACAGGTTTCTTTAGCCTTTGCCGTTTGGTTACTAGCGACCGAGGCGTTACTGGTGGCCCACCCTGTATAAATAATACCGCTAAAATTTTCACAAAATTTAGTAATGAAACACAATAAGCAGTTGATTCCCGTTACAATCTTTATTTACTTAATTATTTGTTTGTCCATTTTTATGTACCTGTTTATTTATGAGGTTTGTTCAGAAAATAACCGAACTTTTTGAATTACACGCCAATGGAGATATTTAGTGATATACCGTTGGCAGCATTGTGTTGAGCAAAACCTCCTCTGTAACTACAAATTCTTGGAATGTTGATATCTCATTTAGTTTCCGCGATATTGTTATTTGAGTGCTAAGTGTTAGTGACGATTTTAGAAACGTGCGATTTTCTGGAAACTTTTCAAAAAGTTTAAAAAAAAAGTTCGGTTATTTTCTGAACAGACCTCGTATATTGAACTCTTCAAACAGATAAGTTAGAGTTTCATACATGTGAAAATAAGTAGGTACCTAATGATGTATCGATTACAGAATTTGGATCAAAAGTAAAAAAGAACAATGAGATAATAATACACAATGAATACCTAAAATAGTTCAGGTATTTTAATAAATCCTGATTGACATATACTGACTAATAATAGACATAGGTATGCACATTTCTAAAATGCGCAGTGTAGTAGATCTTCTAAAAGAATGACAACATGTTTTAGGATGGAACAGTGTACCTATCAATGTGATTTTTTTTTATAAATGTGAGCGTTTCAAAAATAAGCAGTTATAATTACAGCTTGCAAAGTACATATCCTTGATTCGAAATGACTGATTCTACTAGAAACAACATACTAGAATAAAAAAGATTCTTACTAGTCTTTCTTTCGATACGATGCACTGTTTTGCAGTAATCTCAGTTCAGAGATTTTTAGAATTTTGAAATTAACGTCCATTATTTCAATGCCCTGTAGTCTTGTGTTAAACATAAAACGAAATATTTCTTTACTTCTGAATAAAATTTACAAATACTATTCATTCGTATTATACAGGGTGGGCCACCAGTAACGCCTCGGTCGTTAGGGACCAAACGGCAAATGTTATTGAAACCTGTTTAGGTGGGTATGTGTAGGATGAACACGGCTACATTTTAAAAATATTATGAAATATACAGGGTGTCCAGGAAAAGCGTACCATATCAAAGTTATGTATTCTTAAATGGAACACTCTGTATTTTACTGCATTTTTGAAAGCATCGTAAAAAATAGGTGAACTTTATTAACGGTTCTGCATACTTATTGTTTGTGGGATTTTTCAATTTTAGTGAAAATGCAGGCTTAGCGTAGAAATTTGATATTAGCGATAAAAATATAATTTTAAGGAAGTAGCTTTGTAGAGTGTATTTTAGATATTTTAAGTTATAAATTATTATATTTGTTGTAACTTAGTATTATACGGGTGTTCAAAAAACTGCTGGATACTTTTCTCAATTTTAAACAGCAATAACTTGGGTATTTTGAGAGGGATACCCAGTATATTTTTACTTTGGAAGTTAGGAAATTTAAAACTCTTTCAAACTGTATATAGGTTCCTTATACTTATCTCTAACGGTATTGAGGTTATTTGTGCCGTTTCGTTTTATTAAATTTCTACGCTAAGCCTGCATTGCCCTAAAATTGAAATATCTCACAAACAATAAGTCGTAGGTATGCAGAACCTTTAATAAAGTTCACCTAATTTTTTTATGGTGCTCTCAAAAATGCAGTAAAATGTGTTCTATTTAAAAATACATAACATTGATATAGTACGCTTTTCCTGAACACACTGTGTATTTCAAAATATTTTCGTTCAACCTACATGTATACATCTAAACAGGTTTCTATAACATTTGCCGTTTGTTCCCTAGCGACCGAGGCATTACTGGGTGTTCTCGAAACTGGAATATTTGTTTTAACACCTTATTCAAAGTGAAACAATATAGGTGGTACAAGTAGTACAATTTAGAAATTATCAAATATTCATCTTTTCCAGTAGGTATCCAACAATTATAACGAGCGTTCAAATAAACACGTGGTCGAAGTTGGCTCTGACACATTGGACGTAGGGAGTAGCTTATAGCGACCAACTTAACCTCATTTCTCAACGAGCTGTATAGCAGCTGTCAGTTTCAATAACGTTAATGACTATATAACTTTATTTTAAAGAATAATCGTGATAACAATAACAAACAATTAAAGGAGCTGCGGAAAGTGTCCCCCTCCTTGTTATAACAATAAATTAAAGCAGCTGCTGAAAGTGTCCCCCTCCTTGTTCCAAGCACTTTTCACACCTGTTCCTCAAAGAATTAAAGACATTTTCTAAGATGCTCGGGGTATTGTTAATTTCACGAATCTTGTCTATAAGTCGAGCCTGCAGATGGTTTAAATCAGGAATAGGCAGTTCAAAAATAGTGTTTTTAAGGTAAGGCCACAAAAAGAAATCACACGGCGTAATATCACATGACCTCGGTGGAAATTCATGTTCAGCATTGAGACTTATTAGTCGATTTTGGAAAACTTCCCTTAACATATTCATCGTCTCGCCTGCCGTATGTGCCCTTGCGCCATCTTGTTGAAAGTAAAAGTTTGTAATTTCGTTTTCTTCCAGCTGGTTAACAAAAGGAGCGATAATTTCTTCTCTATACCTTTGCGCAGTAAGAGTACCATTGAAAAAAAATAGTTCCATAAATCCTCCTTCGATTGAGAGCACACCAAACTCCAATTTTTTGAGCGTGTAGAGGGCCCTCGACAAAAAAGTTATCTGGTTTTTCAGAAGACCACATTCTCATATTCTGTGAGTTTACGTAACCACTTAAATAAAACCAGGCTTCATCAGAAAAAAAGGTGATATTATGAAGTTCACCGTAGTTGTTTAAAAACCATTCACAAAATACAGCCCGTCGCGGAAAATCAACTTCATGAAGTTCTTGCTGACAAGTTAAACGATAGGAGAACAAACGCAAATCTTTTTTTAACACTGTGTGGCAGGTACCGGCTGATACTCCCACCATTTGTGATAAAACACGTACAGAAGTTCTTGGCGCGTTTTCCATTATTTGTTGGACATTTTCTTTTAATTCTTTAGTCTGCTTTTTAGGTCGGCCGCTTCCTTCTTTTCTTGTTACACTGCCCGTTTCACGAAAAACATTAACACAACGCTGAACTGCACTTTGAAAAATTTTGTATTCAACAACGCCGGGAAATTGATTTTGAAATTCTATGAAACATTCCTCAATAGAATACTTCTATATTTCATCAATCTGCCGTCCATTTCTAAAGTAGGACTCTATGATAAACACTTTTTGTTCTTGAGAAAACACCATTTTAAACGATTTTTAAAACGAAAATATTCAAATTGATTGCGGCGATATAGCGCTTTGACAGATGACGTTTAAGTTCATTTGCTATACGCTACGCCCTACGTCCAAATTTTCAGAACCAACTTGCCCACGTTTTTATTTGAACGCTCGTTATTATGTATCTATGTATATTCGATACATATTTATCCTATTGTAAAGGTATTAAGTTAATTCAAACAAATTCAATATTTTTTTTCTAGAAAATCTCTTTAAAGAACGCAAACAATGTTCTTTGATAACGGAAATCTAGGTATATATCTAATCCACCCACAGCAAAAACTCGTAACGTTGATATTGCAGGAAACAACCACGACTAGCGTGGTTGTTATAAATAATTATTCATAGCAAAAACAAACAAACAAAAATTCGATGCACGATATTAGTAATACTAATTGCTACTGTGGGATTAAATTTTTCTCATAACTCTTTAATCATTTGAACGTTTGTTTCATGTATCAAAGGTTTCGTAAGAATCCAAGCTAGAAATCGCATGAATTTAAGTCTAGCGATTGGACATACCATGAAACATGTCCATTGCGTCCCATCCACCTACCAGAAAATGTTTCGTTTAAAAAATTGTGTATCTAAAGTGTGGTGGTGCATAATCAGGCATAAACCATACGCCTTGTGGAATATTAAGTAGTACATTCTTCAAAATGACAGGTAAATCATTTCATAGGAAATTTAAAAAATGGTCACCAGTTAATCCCTGTGTGGAGAATGAAAAGTACATTTAGGAAACCACCAACAATGCTCTTTTATAAATTAATCTCAAATCTATGTTCAAAATTCGTTCTCGAGGCCCAAAAGAATTTTTTTATAGTCCGTATGTGGCTTTTATTCCCTGTCAATAATCTTTCGTTGGTTACAAACACATTTAGTGAAATATTCATTATCATTATTTTATTCTAATAACCATTAACAGACATTGAAATATCTCGGTAGAAAAAAGTTTTGAACTAAAATTACTAAGTCCTCCATCGAATCTAGGCCCATCTACAGGGTGTTCGTTCCACCTAAGAGGGATTCTTTTGTAACTCTATTAGGTAGAGTTTATTAAATATACATGGTGTTTAAAATTTACCGTTTTCGAGATGATCGTTTTTGAAAAAAATCACGATTTCAGCTCTCTAAATGAGGCTAGATAGCGTTTAAACCGTATGAGTTAGAAACCTGCAATTTTCACATTTCGTTTGAACATAAATTACTGTATCTTGTCATCTGTGAGCAAAACGTGTACTTTATTCAGACTGCGAAATACTGAGACCTACATTTTATAATCTTACGAGTTGAAAACCTTTTTTTTTTAATGGTATGACCTATATTAATTGTCATTGGTGAATGCAAAATTGGATACCCTTTCGACTTATATAAGGTTGTCCATACTTATCTCTAACAGTTTTCCAGAAAAATCAGGTTCTTTTCTAAAGTCCGAAAAAGCAGCTATGTAACAGCGTTAAGAAGGCCTTGCAATTGTATTAATACATCCTTATCGCATCCAATGACATCAAGAGTTACTAAAAGTAGACACAGCGGAGACTAGAATCAGTGGGCACTTGAGATGTTAAATCAAGAAGATGGTTTTTTTATACAGGTCATGTTCTTCGATGAGGCTACTTTTCATAAAAATGGTTTCGTTAATAGTCATAATTGCCATTATTATGACACAGTAAATCCTCACCAATTTCGGCCATTGGTCTTTGAACGTGTGGGGAGCAATTTTGGGAACCCATGTCATTGGACCATTCTTTTTTGACCAACATCTAACTGGAGCAGTTTATTTAAACTTTTTAACAAGCATTCTAAAAGATTTGTTAGATGACATTCTTTTAGCTATATTTCGAAGAATGTGGATGCAACATGATGGTGCTCCACCTGACAATACCGCTGCGGTTCGTCAGTTTTTACACGAAACTTTTCCCAATAGATGGATTGGTCGCGGGGGACCGGTGAGTTGCCCTTCAAGGTGTACAGATATGACAATATGCGACATTTTTTTATGGGGATTTATAAAAAGCAAAGTTTACGTTACACCAACTACCGCGGAAGATATGTGGCAGCGCATTACAGTAGCATTTCAAGAAATTACGCCAGACATGCTGACCAATGTTGAGCAGTCTTTTAAAAACCGAATTCGTTTATGTATTAATCAAAATGGAGGACACTTCGTGCAATTGATGTAAATTAGCTGTCTAAGTATTTTTCTCATTGTTGTGTTCTGAGTTTCAGTTTGTTTCGTTTGCGTTTTGTTTTAGTTGTTGTTAGTTGTTTACTTTTGATTGTCAAACCACTTTTTAAACATGCCAGTAAACATTGACTCTGTCAGTCCCAGGTCTGATATAATGTAAGAGAAAAGTGGTTTTGTAAGGCCTTCTTGACGCTGTTACATAGTTACTTTTTCGCAGTTTAGAAAAGAACGTGATTTTTCTGGAAAACTGTTAAAAATAAGCACGGACAATCTTATGTCAGTCGAAAGGGCATTCATTTGCATTCACCCATGACAATTAATATGGGTATTCCATTTGGAAAAAAAAAATGTTTAACTCGTAAGATTATTAAATGTAGGGCTTAGTATTTCCGAGTATGAATAACGTACACGTTTTGCTTACAGATGATAAGATTTAAGAGTAATTTATACCAAAACTGCAGGTTTCTAACTCTTACGGTTTAGTTAGACGATATCTAGCCACATTTAGAAAGCTGAAATTGTGATTTAAAAAAAACCTGATTATCTCGACAACGGTAAGTTTTAAACACCCTGTACGTTTAATAAGCTTTACCTAATATTAATCAAGGATTTAAAAAATGCAATAATATACAGGGTGTTCCATTTAATGTAAGAAAGTTATGTTGCGCCCACGCGAAATGGAACACCATTAAACCATTTTTTTCTGAATTTTACAGTTGCGTGTAAAACAAATCTGACATGTAAGAATTTTTATGAACAATAAAAAACTAAAGCTGCACAATAAATTTGTAAAAAAGCGATTCAGTCAATCTTTTATAATTTAAAAAAAAACGAATTTTAACAATATGTAAATAATTTTTTGTTAGTTTGTAACTGACAATATGCCATTAAAATTTTGCAAAGAATCTTAGTTACATCCTGTACAATTATTCGTAAACAGTCTTCTGAATTTTATACCACCCTGTATTACTAGCTTCAAACTCCAGTTACTATCTTATCTTCTTTATTCTAACGTCTTTTGTCAAAGTAATCTCTTCGCATTTGATAGCAGCAGTTCGGGCTAAAATTCTTTAATACCAACTTACGTCTCCGGCTGATAAAAATTTTAAAAATTACTAGTGACACTAATACTACGAACACGACATAAAATTATTTAGATAAACCAACAAACAGGTACGCTCCTCAGATCGCAATAAATCATCACCCATCTAGTTATATAGCTTTTTAAGCTCCGATATCGAAGTTTTCTTCCCTTTTTTTTTCCAATTCCACCACACGCTGATAAACGGACAATACCCGTCACTCTCCCAAACGCAATTATTCCTCGATGCAACAGATAATGCTCAGACCAAAGCCAACTTGATTATTAAGCGGGTCTACGGATAAACAAACGAACACTACAGTGATACAGATCTGGGAAATTGAATAAAAATAGACTGAATATTGTATCCCGCGCTTGTCTCCGCGAACTTGTGGATTTACCTAGTGTACCTTACACTATGTAATTAAAACAGTTGAATCGTGTAATTTGTTGGAAAAATGCTACTGCTGCTTGGATTATAATTTTATCGGTACAGTCGAGTTCATGGTTCAAAGGCAATCCTACTTAACCTACAATTCACTGCGTGTAAGTACATACATATTTTTTTAATCTCATGTTCTTAATCATTTCTGGCACTGCTGACCATGTTTTACATTCCATTGCAGGCTTGTTTAAAAAAAATTGAAATAGTAAAAGATATTAAAACAATTAAAGCACGTTTTTCTACATTGATCAGTCAACTACTGCATGATTCTTAATTGCTTTATATTGATTCAAAATACATAAACACCGATGTAAATCCTTATCAATATCTGCTAAAAAAAAATCACTGTATGCAAAATTAAAAAGTAAAATTTATATCAATAGAAAGTATATACAACTCAAAATTAGTGTGTTTAATACCAAGAAAATATTTCTTCTTCCTGATAACGAACTGTTTATTATTTGTCGTCGATTGTGCCTAATTCATTGGAATTTTATAACTCAACAAATAGTTTTTAGAATACGGGGATATTATTAAAAAAATGTAGAGGCAGTATCTGATAATAAATATTGATCAGTGCTTAACTATGTGGCGAAAGATACAAAGCACGTACGTTAATTAAAATTTTCTGTCAGTACCCAATGCAGAAAGGTGTAGTTATGCCGATTTATTAACGCAGAAGTGTTAGTGATATAGTAAGATCGTTTTTCAAAATTAAGCATCGGTTAAGAAAATACTTTTTGTGAGGGTAAGGGGTGATAAATCTGACAATAGTGTATAGTAATTTTGTTCAATAGTAAAAAGGTTAGACACATATTTCTTAATTTGCAGAGCAATATGGTTATTTAACAAAGTTCTATTCTAATATCCAAAATAAAAGAACAATTGATTTACTTTGAAAACTTTTATGTCTTAATATCAATAAATATAAAATAATAGAGCTTAATATAACAACATATACACACAACATCTGTTATACTTGTCTAAAAATAATTTTTCGTTCTGCAATTAAATCAAATTAGTACATTATTTTTCGCATTAAAACAATGTAATAAAAACCGAATAGTTTTCTATTTTTCACAAGTTTATTTAATTTTTACGTTGTAGAATGAGCTAATTAAAATAAAGCAAATAAATAACACATACATCACATTTCAAACAATGAATGCACTAAAACTATTTTAAAAACTCTATTTGGAGTGACCTATGTCTATTGTAACAACTGAAACTCGTTTGATAGGACACTTATCTGAGTGGCCATGACCAAGTAAGTCCACACTGTAGCTGAAACAGCCAGTGTCGAATTGAACTGATTTTTAAATAGATTTATGTAAGTTATTGTTTATTTTTTTATGACGGCTATCCCTAAGTATCTGTTGGAAACAACACAGCTGGACGTCAGTATGTCGTCAAAACTTAACAGTCCTAAACTGCCAAAAAATGACATCATGATGTATAATTCATATGGAAAGATGTATGCATTAAAAAAATGTGGATTGTTGGTACTTGCCCAGAGTGGTAGTTATTTTATTTCCTCCTCGTCTTATCTGGCAATAATTTAGGCGCATAGAAAACATCATAATAAAATAAGGTAATAAAATAATTTGTTTTCTCAGTATTAAAGATACGTAATACGCTCTTATTAAGTCTTTAATAATCAATTAAGAAATATGTTGTAAAAACATCAAAACATCAAATATCAAATCCAAGAGTGGGCAAATTTACAATATCATAATACATAATCTCCTTAATGTACAGGCATCACGGTACAGATAATTCTTCCGTATCTACTGTTGTGTCGGTTTTTAGCTATTACTGAAATTGTAGGGGTAGCGGGAAGCAACTGCTCCGTCCACCCAAACGGCGTTCAGACTTGAATTTACCTAAGATCGTCATTTTACAAAAAAATTCCTGTAATTATTCAATCACCGATTTGCAGAATTTTATGAAATCCATTTAAAACTTCGCACCTGGAAAATATCGGAATTAACAATAAACACAAAAGACTTGAGACACGTCGATTTTCTATTCAAGGGGGCCAAATGATGGTGTAAGCTTTGGTGTCTTGGGAGCTACCCCTTAGGCAGGGTAGTAAAATTCCCTTAAACTTTAAATATCACCCTATGTTTCATTTTAAAGCTTTTTCAATTCTACTCACGACGACATACGAATTTTTTAATTTTAATTTTGGATATAACAATAAAATCATCACTTAAAGTATAACAGGCACACAAAAAAAATTCATGCACCATAAGGTAGGCCTAACTATTCTTATGACCGAATATGTCCATAAAAAATGATTTCAAGGGGTTAAATTTTAAATCTAAAAATAAATCGTACAAAATTAAGATGTATGCGTATTTTTATGTTTTTTTAGAACGCTGAAACCGAAAATGAACACAAAAAATTAATTTAACCCCTCTCTTTCCCGCTAGTACCCCCATACATCTAAGAGCTGATATTTCTGATCGGTGAAGTATTGACGTTTACAACATAGGAGCTGCAGGTGCTCTTAAACTTGTCTAATTAATAGGTAATTAACTTTAGATCGTAGGAATTTTGAGCGTTGAGCCCATGAAACCTCTGGTTCTCCTCTTTTTTCTGAAAACGTTAGCACAATTTACTGAGAGCCAAGTTTCATATGGATCCTGCTGGTTCTTGTAAATGATTGTAAGGGGGTAATCGAGTAAGTGGATATAATTTTTTGTAGTCATTTTCGGGTTCAGCGTCCCAAAAAACATAGAAATACGCGTACATCTTAATTTTGTACGAAAATTTAAAAGGAAGGGGGGTGCTAGTGGGAAAACGGACAATTAAAATCATTTTTTATGATCATATATATATTTCATATATTTCATATCATATCATATTTCAGCGACCTCAAATATCGACGACTCTCAGGTTTTTTTGTTTTTATTTTTAATTCTGATATTTTTCAGTTGGGAAATTTTAATTGGAACACCCTGTAGATACAAAACTGTTACAAAACACACTATACAGGGTAGATTTTTCGAACTAATCATTAGAATCTAGGTTATCTTAAGAGATACAAACAGACAAAAGTAAACAAAAACCTGTCATTACAAAACAAATAAAAGCTGCCAAAAATAGTTTTAAAACGTAACGTCATTGCTCGGTATTACAATTTGTCTGCTTTTATAGTGTGAAATTTTTGGTTAGACAAAACTATTTTCATAAAAAATAACACTTAACGCCCATTTGGAGCAAAGGTAACAAAAAAAAAAAGATACAGGGTAATTAAAATAAATGAAAATATATTTCCTTCGAAATAAAAAATTAAAGGTAATTATTTTTAAATCTTGACACCTAAAAAGTCATAACAGGTTTACTCCAGTCGGGTTAGACAAAAAAAGGGCTTAACCAGGAAAAAATTAGGGACTACAATTTTATTGTTCTAACCTTTAGGGGGTCAATAGTAGTGTAAATTCGGAATGGCGACTGAATTCCACCCCTGCGTCAGCCGCCATCTTGAATTTAAGGAAAAATCGTTTTTGCTCAAGATCTCGGCCATTTTCAATTTTACAACAAAAATGGTAAGGACTTAAGTTGTTGCAAATGCGATTTCCTACAACTTCTTTTATTACAAATTTTATCGTGCGATCGATATTTTTCAAGTTAAGGGGGAAAATAGTGACAAAGTATAATTATTGAATTATCTCGTTTGTTATTGACTTTACGACATAAATATACATATACAAAGTTGGAAAGAATTATATTTATTACAATTTTGATCTCTTTGATTTTTTTGTTACTACCAATATTTAAGGTCCTACGCTTGCGGTAAAGACGCGAGCGTACCTAGGACCTTGCGGGAGTTGGTTTCAAAGGAATTGTTTTTGCTCAATATCTCGGCCATTTTCAACTTTACAACAAAAATGGTAAGGATTTAAGTTGTTGCAAATGCGATTTCCTACAACTTCTTTTATTACAAATTTTATCGTGCGATCGATATTATTCAAGTTAAGGGGGAAAATAATGACAAAGTATAATTATTGAATTATCTCGTTTGTTATTGACTTTATGACATAAATATATATAAACAAATTTGGAAAGAATTATATTTTCTACAATTTTGATCTCTTTGATTTTTTCGCTACTACCAATATTTAAGATCCTACGCTTGCGGAGACGTCAGGCCTATGGAATGTTCCATAGGCCTAAAATCATTTTTTATAAATTTACAGTTACAGAGTTACAGTAGCATCCCTCTGAGGTGGAACACTCTGTATATGCGCATTTCTAGGTTTACTTAATAAAAAATATTTAACTTTCAATCATATTTTTATTATTGTGTAATGGCTTGTGCAGTTGACTCTGCAGGTAGTGAATTTCCTAGGTGATTATTGATTAAATTCAATTTCAAATTGTCAACAAGTTTTATGTATCGTAAAGTAATCAAATATAATTCCGTAGGTATTATAAGAGTAATTTCAGTGAGGCCATTTAATGCATGTGTCACAAATTTTGCAAATAAAAACAATTAAAACCTTTCAAAATAGAAAATCAATACGCTCAACAGTAGGATCTGGAAAGTGCAGCGAATATTGAAATCAAAATTACCAAAACTATTTGGTTTCAACGTAATTCTTTGCTATAAATTTAGAAGAACTCCTATTTCTGCTCAAAGTTCTTGCGAGTGTTTTATTTCGTTCTCGATTTTCGTAAATACGTACTTTATTAGCAATTTATGGAATTTATATATTTATGCTCTTATAATAAATACCATTGAATACATAAACTGATTGTAAATATGTAACAGCAGAGTAATATCTGAAATAAGTTAAATATAAAGTATAATTGCAATTTATAATCAATATCAAAATGTATACAGGGTGTTTCAATTAAAACGCCCCACCTGGAAAATATCGGAATTAAAAATAAAAACAAAAAAACCTGAGACACGCCGATTTCCTTTTCAAGGGGGACACGTGATGGTGTAAGTTTTGGTGTGTTGCAAGCTACCCCTTAGGCAGGGGCTTGAAATAGGTACCCTTAAACTTTAAATGGCACCCTATACGACATGCGACTTTTTAAATTTTGGTTTGGATATGACAAAAAAACTCACCTAAATAATAATCAGTGAATGAAAGAATGTTATTTTATTAAATATTGGTTTCACTCCGCCTCCATACAGTAATAAAATCTTTACTCCACTTCCGAACAAACATTTCGAAGCGTTTCGGGTATTATCTGATGAAATTCTTCAACAATTCGCAGATGAAGCTCCCTTCGGTCGTGTTGTATAAATTTTCGATTTTAAGTGTTCCCATAGAAAAAAGTCTAAAGGCGTTAGATCTGGCGATCTGGGAGGCCACTCAATTGAATCTCTGCGTCCTATCCAGTGATTTGGAAAGTTCAGATTAAGAAAATCACGCACAGCTAGGGCATAAAGTAGTGGAGTACCATCCTGCTGAAACCACACATCCTTTTCTGGCAAAGCGTTGTCATTTTTCATACTTCTACAGTCATCGGGTAGATATTCGTTTCCAGTAGATTCAAGTACATGTTTCCATCCAGATTTCCCGGTAGGAAGAAAGGACTTATGAGGTGGTCTCCCAGTATGCCCGCCCAATCATTCAATTTCCTCGGATGCTGCGTATGAATTTCATGAAAAATGCGTGGATTTTCATCACTTCAGTAGCGACAATTATGGAGATTTACTCGAGCATCCAGTTGGAACGTACATTCATCGGAAAAACAGTATGAGTACAAAAAAATTTGGATTCCTTCGATCACGATCACTAATTTCTTCACAGAACTGAAAGCGGAGATCAGGATCATCTTTATTAATTTCTTGTACCAAATTAATTTTGTATGGGTGACACTTAAGATTCGGCGGCAACTAAGCACAGAAATTCCTGAAGCACTTGCAGGTTTCCTGAGACTCAAATTTGGTTCTATTGCGATGTGATTACTCTCATTACGTACGACCTGTTCACGTTGATACTTTCTGTTTACAACCGATCCAGTTTCTGAAAATTTATGCACTAAATCCGGGACGTATCAATGCGAAGTGTTTTTGTGAGGATGACGGTCCTTAAAAATCTGTGCTGCCTGCCGTGCACAGTCATTATTCTTGTAGAACAAACTAATTATTTCCACTTTTTCAGTAATTTTCACTAATTGGAATTTAATCGACTTTGTGATGATTTTACGGGATATTGTCTCGACAGGACAAGACGAATATTGTCTCGTTTAAAGTAAAACAGGTAAAAAAGTTAAACTGATAAAGTATGAAGTTTTTGTATGGGCAGATCAACAAAAAATCAAAATAAATTTTTTTATCGACAAAATGTTGAAGAATGTCAGATAACGCTCGAAATGCTTCGAAATGTTCGTTCGGAAGTGAAGCAAAGATTTTATTATTGTATGGAAGCGGAGGGAAACCAATTTGAACATTTGATAAAATAACATTTTGTAACCCGAGAGGTTGTTTCTTTATTTATCTATCTACCGCTATGACCAGTATCATAATGATCCTGGATTTCAAAAGAGTTTACTATTAACTTCCCGAAAGGGAGTTTATCATTTTTATCATCTACACTTTAATTAATACGTGAGAACATAGAAATGTTGTACGTTCAGAGAAGTTCAGGAAGAACAAGCAAACACCAAAACTTTCCAGGATGGATTTTATTAACAACAAAAAAACACAAACATAATAATCAAGACACAGCGGATTCAAACAAACATTACACCACCACACAAAAAAAAAGTTGTCTGAAATGTACATGCGACATATGATTTCCGATTTTCGCCCGCTGAACACGAATCCGGAGTCAGAATTGCTCCATCACCCTTCAATTTTCAGCAAAACGCTGAAGAATCTTCTAAAAAATGAAAATTTTCCCTAATGATAGATCTTATAGATGGGTAACGTTCGTTATGAGCAATACAAAGTTTCTTAACATTTTTGCCCGCTAAATACGGGTCCGTAATGAGGGTTTTTAATCAACCTTCATTCTTCAGCAAAATTCAGAAGAATCTTCAGGAAAATTAAAACTCTCAGCTTGTTAGTTGAAGCTTTGCTTGTAATACATATTTTCCATGTATTTCTCCCGCTGAACTTTGATACGAAATCTTTTTTACTCCACTTACCTTCCGTCTTCAGAAAAATTCGGAATAATCTCCAGAAACATGAAGACGTCGTGCTTATTAACTATATCTTAAACTTCATTTATAGTATGTAGTTTAAAGTAAGTTTAGAGATTGACTATCTCATTTAATCTATTCTTATAGCTTGGAAAAGCCGCCTAAAAACCAGCTATTTGATCTATTATTATTTTCCTCACATCATTCTGACAACTTATTTAAATATCTTGGAATTCCTGCGTCTTTTCGAATGCATTTCGCGCGTTACTAGAAATATCGATTTTTCTCTTCACCATGGGCTAAACCGACGCAGTTAGTCGATACCAGATACTCAACACATGACCCCGACGGTCTAAATCAACTTGTTCAAAAACATTGCTAAATTTCACGAGGCCTTCTCGGAAGGGCGGCTTTGCAAATTTATTACTCCCGGTGACAAAAGGCACTAGTCTCTCGACGACTTTATGGCGACGCTAAACCTACTTGAAAACTCTTAACCTGAAATATAACATTAACAATTATTATCTATTTTTATTTAAATACAATTTAACAGGAAGTTATAGTAAAGTTATAGTATTTTTTAAATTGTTTCCGAAGTATTTTTGTCTGATAATATCTTTTGACGATTTTGACGAATAAGACGTTTATTTGTTTGTTAGCTTCGAACAGAACGTGAATAATAGAACGATATCGCACGGGGAGTGATAACTTCTGCATCCTGTTGATATTTCTGGCATGTGTTTCTTGATAGTATTCCACAACATTTTTAATTCTAGTTTATAGCGACATTCCTCAACCCTCAGGTATAGTTTAGTATGACTATTATTTAAATAAAATTAAATGTAACAATTTTTTTTGTACAGTCCTTTTGAGAAAAGTTGTCATAAATTAAAGATGAAAAATAAGACAGTGTTAATAACTTTAGAACTTTTCCAATGACATTTTAGAATAAGTATAATTAATGTAAGGTTAGGTTTTCAATCAAATTCAAATTTCATAACATGTCGGAATTACTTTTTATTATACAGAACGTCTAATTTTTCCCTGCAGAACGATATACATAGTATCTAAGAACGACCGTTTAATAAACAACATACAAAAAACTATAAAAATGTAAATTTTTTTCTAGGTGGGACAATGGGATGTGTATTTTGCAAGGCGAACCAATCGGCTGCAGACGTAGTCCTAGTCTTCGGCAACACCAACGGCATCGTCATCAAGGACTTCCGAAAAAAGGGGAAGACGATCAAGCAGATAGTCTTCGTCCTGCCCGAGATAGTAGTTACTAACGAAAACAACGAGCAGACTATTGTCTACAAACCTGACAGCCATCATGGACCTAAAGTAGAAGCTGCAAAGATTCCTCTTTAACGAACATGTAATGTAAAAAATATAAAAAAATTGTGATACGACTGGGATCTTTGGAGCTGTTTAATGTGATATTATTTAGTGTTAAGTAGGTAGCAAATGTAATTTTTATAAAATTATGTATATAGTTTAGTGTTAAGTGATTTTTTAAACGTGAAAAAGTAAGGAATTGTTAGAACCAGGTAGGGTTTCACGGAATTTGTTTAACGGACCACTATTTTTATACCTGCCAGAGTGATTCTTAATTTTATTGCTTTAGAAAGACTTATAATATGTAAATATAATTTGTTTATTTGTTTTTATTTGCATTTATATTTTCTATGCCTTGAAATTTTTCCATTTGGAAGGTACCATCCTGTAGCTACAAACAGACTCACGTTTGCGTCTCTATGATTCATTCAGCTTTAATCTATGTATAAAAAATACTCACGTAAATAAAAATGTTTAGATAACTGTATCATAAAATAATGTGGATGAATGCAGTCAATATCTAATGACTTTTATTTATTTGCTTCTGTAGATATGCAAGAAGTCATGTAGTAGATGTAATTAACTAATTACAAAAAAAAAACTGGAGTGTCAGTAATCGATAAAACACTCTTAGTCAAAAGTTTGGCATTTAGGATTAGCCATTTTAATTAATAGAATATCAGGCATACAAAAAGTCCAAACCTTAGATCCGATATATCATTTGCCAAATATTTTGTTGAGACCAAAACGATACCCTAGTCAGAATTTATGCGCGACTGGTCAATATTTTTTAAAATCTATATTTAGGGTGAAGTACAGAGGTAGGTGAAAGGGTGAAGCACAGGGTGAAGAACATGGCGAAAGGTTCCATCAGGTGAAGAAGAAAGCGAAAGATTCCATTAGGACCTCAAAGAAATGCAAAAGCGATTTCAAGAAAGATGGAACGTTAATATGTTAGCTGACTATTGTCATCCAATCAAAGGCATCCTCTTCTCAGATCATTTGAAAACAAAAGAATAAGATACTCTACAAACAAATATTAACAATAATCTCGTTAGTATGAGCAAAGCGAACATTCCTTTTTCGGCTAAATTGAGTGATTTTGGGCCCATTTCACCCTAAATATAGACTAGCTGGTGGTGCATAAATTCCGACTAAGGTATCGTTTTCAGCTGTCAAAATACGTCGGAAATGATATGTCAGGTATTTGGGTTAGAACTTTTTTGTGTGCCTGATATTCTATTAATTAAAATAAGCATCAAAATGAGTAGTCTACATCTTCGCATTAGAGTTTTTTTGAGGTCCGCGTATTATTGTTTAGATTTCACGTATTACTGGTTGCATAAATGGATATGATAACTAATAGTGAATAGTGGATAGTATAGATATTTCCAAGATTTGATTTTGTTTAGAAAGCGCTAAAACTTTTTGCATCCAGACTGCAGTGGTATATTAAATAATTCAACAAAGAATAAAAAGTATTCGAAAATACGTTTTTAAAAAACAGATGTTGAATAATTACAGTTGCAATAATAATCGTCATAATCAGTGATTATTCTTCTCAAAATCGAAATAAATCCATAGTTCCAATTTGTAGGTATTCATTCGGTTTTTATAATGCGAATGACTAGGAAATCCTTCAAATAATTCATTTTGCAGTAGTTTGATAAAAGTCTACCAAATTAAAGCACTACCGGAGTCTACGTCCTCGCAATCTAGTTTTTCTTGTGTGTCAGCGTTATTGTTTAAATTTCAAGTATTACTGGTTGCATAAACGGATATGATAGTACCTAGTAGATATTATAGATAATTCCATGATTTGATTTTGTTTAGATGTTGGGTCTGAAATATTTAAAAGCGCCAAAACTTTTTGTATCCAGACTGCAGTAATATATTAAATTATTCAACAAAAAATAAAAAGTATTCGAAAATACGTTTTTTTTAAATAAATGCTGAATAATCACAGTTCCAATAATACAGGGTGATTCACAACTCAATGGACATAGAACAGGTGCGTGCAGAGGACACCAAAACAAGTTGATTTTTCAAATGAATTTTTTTTCTCATACCTACGGTGGTGGAGATATTGGCCTCAGAAGATGTCTTAAAAAAATCGAAAAAACTCGTTATTTCAGTAACGAGTTAATACAGAACAACAAAATTTTGTAAATATATTTATTTTATTGACGTCTTTAGTTGGTAGAAATTTGAAGTGACCGGCATCTCAAGAAGGGGTGGTTTAGGAATGGGTCACCCTTAAAATTTTTTGAATTTTTTCAACCCTAACTTAATTTACAATTAAGGCCTACCAGTCAAATAGCATATACAGTTTTACATTTTTTTTCTTGTCAATTTTTCGAGAAACCGTTCGTTTTTGAGAAAATTACGATTTTCTGATCGGGGTTAAAACTAATTAAATCGAGCAAAAATATGTGGTTTTATAATTGCGGGTAGGCTATGCTACTATTGCTTTAAGGCCCACTTTTATAACCTAGGTTTAATAATGTCATGTCAAATCTGCAAATTAAACTTCAGATCGAGCTTAATCCTGGGTTTAACTTAGAGATGCATGCAGTAAATAAAATTGGTGCCAAGGTACTCTAGACCAGGAGTTTTTTGGAACACCTTTCAATAGTAGGCCGTGAATAAATTTGTCGGTATTCAGATTTGGAAAATTTTTTGCAAACATGAAATAAAACGTTGTCGCTTTATTAAATTATTTATTCAGTTCGTTCAACGCAAAATTTAACAAACAGTACTATTTCTATGAAACTAACTAAGTAATAGTAAAAAATTAACACTAAAGATGCTGTTCAAAACGGCTCCCATTTTCTCTTACACATAAATGAACTCTTCGCCGGAAGTGAATGTCATTTTTTTTATGGTGCATTTATTATTTATGCGGTTCCATAACTCTTCCTCAGTTTCAACAGAATTCGAATATACAATACAAATTCTTCTAAAATCCCCCAAAGAAATCGGGATTTATTTAAATCGGGCGATTACGGTGGTGAGTGTTGAAGGGTAGTTATTTCCACGACCTATCCACCGATTCGGAAACTGTTGGTTTAAAAATTCCTGAACATCCATACTGAAATGCAGAGGCGCACCATCGTGCACAAACCACTTTTCACGGTGTAATTGTAAAGGCAAATCTTCCAGTAGTTCAGAAAGAGTATTTTGTAAGAAATCCAAATAAGTGGCTCCGTTTAAGCGGTTTAATAAAATATCTGGACCAACCAAATATCGCCCAACATTACTTGCCCACACATTTATTCTAAACTCTCTTTGGTAATGATGGGTTACTATAGGATGTGGATTTTGATCCGAATATTCATGACTATTGTGCATATTTATAATCCCTCTCCGTGTAAAGCCAGCTTCATCCGTAAAAAGAATGATCCTGTGGAAACCAATGGAATCTAGGATGAAATTACAAAAAATCTTCCTTGGCTCGAGGTCTCGCGGTAATAGTTATTGAACATTTTGTAAATGATATGGATGCAGCAGATTACGTCTTATAATTCGATTGACCGTGGACTATAGTATGTTAAATTGCCGGGATATTCTTCTGGTACTGGTTTGGGGATCATTTTCAATACTGTCTAAAATGTGCTTCTCATTTCGTGTATTCACTGCGTATTTGCGACCTCCAACATTTCTTCGACGGCACAGAGAACCGTTTCCCGAACTCCTTGTTCGACATTGGCAAATGTTTGACGATTTGGAATAATACTAACAGCATATCAACTTGCTCATTAAATGAAAATTTTCCTGCCATTTTTACCAATAAATATTACGACAAACAAGAACAAGATGTACAAGGAATTGTTAATTTAATTTGTTAAACTTATTTATGTAACGTCAAATTTGACAACAATAACATTCTAGTAACAGTACAATTGAAGAGCAACAGTAGCATAGCCTACCCGCAATTATAGAATCACATTTTGTTCTATTTAATCGGTTTTGACCCCTATCACAAAATCGCAATTTTCTCAAAAACGGACGGTTTCTCGAAAAATTAACAAGAATACCAGCTAAAGACGTCAATAAAATAAATATATTTACAAAATTTAGTTGATCTGTAGTAAGGCATTCCTGAAATACCAAGTTTTTATATTTTTTAACATATTTTCTGAGGCCACAACCCTAGGTATGAGGAAAAAATTCATATGAAAAATCAACTTGTTTTGGTGCACCCTGTATAATCAGTGGTTATTTCTCTCGAAATCGAAATAAATCCATAGTTCCAATTTGCGTTTATTCGGTTCTTATAATGCAAATCCATAAAATAGTTTATTTTGTGGTAGTTTAATGAAAGTCTACCAAATTAAGGTCCAATTCAATATCGGACCGATTACCATATTGTGTGGCAATCATTTGTCGTACACTCTGTGGAAGGTAATCCCTGAAAGGTTGACGCTTTTGGTGTAATTTGTATAAAAATATATATTTATTTCCATTTTCAATCGATTATATTTATCCAGTACCTATTATGATTTTCAGGAATTTTCCAGTGTGAAAAGTAAAATGTCATGTCATATTTCGTTTTAATATTGCTTAATGGCTTTAATGGCTCTAATGATTATGCTACCTTAGCGCTAATAATAACAACTTTAATTAAAAGAGTAATAAAACATGGTTTTACTATTTTCATTCCAAAAATACAGGTTATGTTCGAAGAGAAATTTTAAATTTTAGTATAACTATAAAATAATAATAACTAGATATTGTCAGTGGTAGTGGTGAAATTATAAAAAAAATTAGGTATATTGATTCAAACTGAAATTTATTTTGCCGTACTTGTAGAGTTGGTTGCCTAAAAATTAGTATGAAATTATTTATTTGCGGCATAGTTTTTATTCACTTGGGTATTTGCGAGAAAAAAATAGAAACTAACTCCAAAAGAATCAGATAAGTTTTTTTTATGAAAACAGTTTTGCCTAACCAACAAAATATCTCCATGAAAAAAGCATATAGGTACATACCTAGTTACCGTTTCGAAAATGCATCTGTTTTTGTTATTAAAACCTGAAATGATACCAGGACGTGTCTTTCGAGTTTTTTTTTAACGAAAACAGATTGATTTTGATACGGGAAAATATGAAAATTATTAAATTAGCCATACATTATTTCAAAATATTTTAGTTTGCTTTTGGGTAATGTAAATTACAAAATGTTTGTCTAGGAATTATTCCATATAATCCCAGACTAATACAATTGTTTTAATTTATTATCAGTGACGTTAATAAATATTTATGACGGAGACAAACATAAATTAATAAAATAAATTTTAAAAATTTGTCAGGTGCAATGTACCAGCAAGTGATAATTATTTAATTTATAGATATTTTTGAATTGGGATTATGTCTAGGCAGTATCTTTTAAATTAAATGAAAATAGTAAACAATAATAGTGTTGACAAAATAAAAAAATATGTACGGGGTGTTTTCATGTCCAACTCTTCTTAAGGAGGGTATTTCAAGGATCATTTTGGGCTAAACATTTTTGATGTCTAATGTACATTAATTTCCGAGATACAAGTTGTTGAAGTGAAAAAAGTATCACACTTTTCAAAATATGTCTGAAGATTTTGCGTAAAAATTTGGGATAGTGTTGATGAAATTTGTCACTCAGTAGCGGAGATAAGGGGATACGCTGTCATTAGTGTCATTGAAAACTTCAGAGTGTTTATACTGCTGATTTTATTTTAATTGAATGTCAGCGAAAAAAGATATATGTCATCTTGTTTGAAAAACGAGTCGATACTGACCTTTTTAATTTAAAATTACCTAGCTTACCACGCATCGTAAATAACTCGAAGTTCTTCGTTTCACAGAAAATATTTTTCGTTTCAAATGCAATTTTAAACAAAATAGGTATGTTAATAAAAAGTCGAAAAGTAGTACCTTATTACCTTACACATTTATTGAATCTACTCTAGGCAAAATGTAATTCTAAACAAAGTTCCTATGCCTTTTTTTTTGTAAATGGAATTATTTTCAAGATATTTTAATTCCCTTCAATAGTTTAGGGAATTTGATGTAAAAAATTTCGTTCTTCTCCACTCGCAATCAGCGACTTGCCAATAACAAATTTGAACACATAATATCATAATGGTAGATATTTTTCTGCGGTGGGCCGTACACACCCCTGTCCCCCCTAGCTACGCCCATGTCAGAGATACCTGAAATTATTTTTTTTTATTTCAACATCCTGTATCTTGGAAACTAGTAGCTTTTGATAACTAGCTTAATTCGGCATTTTGGACTTAAATGATCCAAGGAATATTTCCCTGGAGTTATAATATGAACTTAAATGACTAAAAATTGTAATTTATCATGAAATAGTTGAAAAACTGTTAAAACTATTTCTAAACAATTTGAATCACCTTATCCCATACCTTCATGCTTACCGGTTATCATAATCACAATAAAGTTATTTATCCTCAAAATTAATATTCCTTTATGTACAGTTTTACAGAATGCGCCAGGAACTTGCCAAGAACGTCCAAACTATGTCTGGCTGCCTAGACTCACGCACTGACAGTGACAAATAGGATGCCATAATTTGGAAATAAATTCCATTTTAATCAGGAGGGCGAAAGTTGAGTGTCAGATGGAAAGTTTTTATTGGATAAGTTGGGACGCGTCTCTCATCGGAAGGATTCAATTTGTGTTTGGAAATAATTTTTTTCCACTGGAATTTGTTCCCTAACTATCGTATCTAGTTATGCGTATGCGTTTCTGGGGTTATGTTGTTACAAAGATAATCACTGTTCAGGTTATTACGAAGTATTTTTAGTTATTTCAGATACAAGTATAAAAAAGTCATTTGTTACTGTACAACAAAGGGAGTGTTTTCAAAAGCCGGGTGACTGCAATAAAATACTGAAGTGGACTATGACTGGTCGTATCCTTAGAGCATATTATACTATATGGAGATAAAGAGATAGTAGTTTAGGTAATATCTTTCTCTGTCGCGCGAGCACGTGATTGGCTAATGTAACTCCCCAGCTGCAGTATATGCTCAACGCTTCGAGCATATACTACTGGAGGTAGCATGCCATTGCGAAAAGTGTGGATGTGTGCGAGAGAGACCGACAGTATCTCAGTACAATTATGGTGTCTCACTCTAGCACGCACGCAACTGGTTGGAAATGAATGCTCGCGCTCATTGGCTCCCGTCGTTGAAGTGAGGAATAAGACAGCATGTACTGAGATACTGTCTGTCTCTCTCGCACACTCGGTACACTTTTTGCAATGGCATGCTACCTCCAGTATTATCTATTATATTGTATATTTTGTGCCTCCAGTAGTATATGCTCGAATGATAAAAGGTCAGAGAGAGAGAGAGAGAGAGAGCGCGTAGCCAAACTATCGCTCCTTCTCTCTACACCGTCTACACTATTTAGCATGCAGTGATTCCTCCATGTAGTGTATGCTTTGACGGTTGTATCCCTCGGTGGTATATAAAGGTTGAGCGACGATACCTATGTTCTGTGCAGGGCCGGGGGTTTAGTTGTCCTCCGGCCTACGAAAATATGACGAGGATGCTCGGATGCCTCCCTCTTTACGCAACCGCCACAGACGCTTGAGTTAGACACGCCGACGTTTTCTCTCTTCCTCCATTGATGACGAATTGCTTGGCTTGTGATAATGGTCCACCCTCTAATGTTTGCACCTAAAGACCCACTTACACATTTAGAAATGCTATAACTTTTCTTTTTGTGCGAGGCTGTGGACTGAGCTGTCTTTTATGGCACTTTGCACTTTTTATTTTTTAGCACTGGTCTGGCTAGAAAACTAAACTTATACTTTTGAGGTTTCCTTGGAGTGATACGTATGGAGGCTTTAGGAACTTGTATCGCTCGGAATCTTCGTCGCAGGCTCAGAAACTCCTCGACGGTATGAGCCATAAGACGTGTGGGAGCGTAGGGCTTGTAAATATTTTTGTGAAAATTTTTAACACAGTTTTGATTTGTACAATTTCTATTAGTTTACAATAAATGAAAGCAATAGCGATAGCTGTATACAAAGTAAAAACTTGAAGCGTGGTAGTGTACTGGTCAAGTCTCCGTTCCTGGTTAATAAGCTGGCGGGTACTTGAGTGGACGTTCGAACACGCTTCAGGCTGGGTCCGCAAGGGTTCTACAGTGGTATCCGCGTTGAAATTGAAAAATTGGCATCCTTGAAAAACGCCCATCTCGAAATGGTGGCTGTCTCCGAAGAGTTATAGAACTGAAAATGTTTATGGTTAATATTGACCATGAGGAATTTTGGAAAATTTGGAATTATTAAGAATTAATAGATAATAAAATAATGAATGAATAAATACACCTTTATGTAAATAATTGTGTTTTTAAACCAATATTATCAATGCTGTAGACGCAACTGAACGAATTTTTCATATTACCATTACTATCAAATTCCACTTTCTACGCCATTGGAGGAATAATTTGGAAATGATTGCAGCACTCGCTAAACGACGTGTCATTACCGGTAGCTGTTTTTTATGGGTTTTAACCAACGGACATTTGCAAGCTACTATTTATTTAAACGTCGGTTTACATAATGCATAAATTTAACGGGAGAAATTGATGCGTTTTGACAAGTTGATTAATATCCCTCTGGAGCGCGAAGGTTATTTGACGTGGTAAATAAGTTTTATTTTACGTTATAGTCGAGCGAAAATCTCAAAAACACCAATTATAGTATACCGTGTACCTGAAGGAACTTTCTAGCACCACTAATTGGAAAAGACAACTATTTATTTTTGCAAAATGTTTTTACTAACCTTTTCAACATGTTTCAAATAGCATTAATTGTTGTATTTAAGAATATTCAGTTTTAATGCAGAAAATGTAAATAAAGTATTAAATATATTCAATATATTCATAACGAATGAAACCTACGATCAGTGGCGGCTCATGATTTCCATACCAAAGAGGACGGAAAAAAATAGGTACAAGGTATTGAAAAAATAACATATAATTGGGTAGTTTTATTTTAAGTGCTATTGAAATATAAGGAAAATGTACTCAACTTAATTTTTTATAGTGAAAGTTCATTCTTCTGCTTTTGTCTGAAATAAACTTTCTTATTACTTTTTCCATTAAAGTATGGTTTTTGTAAGTGCTTTAAACTTTTAATTTTTTTAAAAAAACACAAGAAACAATAGGTATGTAATAAAATTTTATACCACACCTAAACAAATCACGTTTACTAAGAAAAAAGCGGTGAATAGCTATTATTTGGTTATAGTCGGACTAAACAGAGCCCAAATTGCATAGTAAATATGCGCTACTCACACTACGCCTTTCACTGCTGCGTGACGATAACCGTGACCACCGCTGTAAACATTTTACAGATGTAGAGGCGAGCTACGAGGAGCCCACGTATTCGGAATTTGCAAACGGATTTTGCAAGTCGAGTTAAATTGATTGCACATTACAAATTTAACATTTCCATTTTACTGTGTTTCTTAAGGCTAAATCTATTTAATTATGAAGATAACATTATAAACTAAATTTTTCATTGTTTTACTATGTAAATTTCTAGGGGAGCAGCGTCCCAGAGCCCCCCTCACCAGTCGCCACTGCTTACAATTAGTATATATTATTTAAAGTTAGCGTTGATTTGTTAACAACAATATTATTTAAAAATAAGGCATTGTTTATCAGATTATTACACTTATTACAACTACATCTTGACAATTTATAGTGGAAATAGACCCCGGAGCAATTTATAAGTAACTGCAATTTACTTTTTTGAAAAATTTTTTTGTTTATTTAGAAAATTAAGTTTAGGATCAGTAGTTATTTATATATTTATATAACATTTCTCATAGACCATTTTATACAGAATTATAAAATTTATCCATTCACAATTTAATCTCAATTAAATATTGAATCAAATGAAGCAGCATCTTATTATTGAGGAAAAATATACAGAATTATAAAATTTATCTATTCACAATTTAATCTCAATTAAATATTAATTCAAATGAAGCAGCATCATATTACTGAGGAAAAAAAGTGCAAGAAATATCATGAAATTTGATTGCTATGGCTAAAGACTAGAGAAATTGAAATAAAAAAAATTGGAAAATTTCTTTTTTTTTTAATTATGAAACTATAATCGCTTAATATCGGGTCAGCAGTTTTTCATTTTGAAAGCTATTATTATATCACACTATTCGATATCTGAGGACTATTGGAAAATCAACGGAAATGCCCTTCAAAATAAAAATAATACATTACAATTTTAGTGGGTTTGTTTTCTGTTTCACATATAAAGGATGTTCCAAAAAAATCCAAACCCTCCGATAACGTTTCAATATAGTCCTATCAAAAAAAGTTTCCGGTGCCCTTGACCTTTAAGCTTCAAGGTTAACTTAAAATATTAATTGAAGCATCCTGTTTTTATGTCAGCAATCGATGAGGTTAGAAAATTTTTCCTAATTATGCATGCAGATCATTTTTCTCTAAATAATTTTGATGAAAATATTTCAAGCAAAATTTTTTCGGATTTTAAATGACAATTTAGATGATATTAACTTTTAAAGATGTTCTCAAGATCATTCCACTAGTATTAGTTGAATACGTGTATTACTTTTACATGAATAATTTTTGTGAAAAATAAGTTTCACCTTCAAACGACCTCCAAACGACCTATAAAAAATCGGTCATTGTATCGGCCGCTGGCATAAAAATAGTATACTCCGTTTGATATTAAGTTGACCTTGCAACTGTGGTACCAAGGTCGCCTAATTTGTCATTCCAAGTTCTATAAATTTTGCTTGAAACATTTTTGTCGAGTTATTCAGAAAAAAATGAGTTTGACCTCCAATGACCTGCATGGACATACAGGAAAAATGTACTGACCATATTGTTAATGTCCAGGTCAAATCCAATGTCATCAGATTTTTGTTTCTTGATCTTCTACAGATTTTATCTGAAACTTTTTTAAATATGATTCAATCCTGAAAATGTAATGGGTTTCGGTTTTTTTTCTGAAAGACCCTATATATTGATCATGTTCAAACAGGTGATGAAAATAGTAGTTCAGTTTTACAGATATTTTCGAAGATGCTCCACTAACTTTTTTAACATCAAATTCAAATGACAGCGAAGCGGTACATTTTAGACCTAATAGCTCCTTTCAAAGTAAGACTTAAATTCTATTTCAAATAACAAAGTAACAAAATAACACCTTGATATTGTTTTTAGGACACCCTGTACGTAGAACATCCCGTCTAACATGTTCAATGTTTTGCGTTGCCCGTCCCTTTCGAAACAGCACCAGCTTTTTGTCCGCCCCTTAGGAGTCCAATAGAACAGCGATACCATTAAAAACGTAACATTCAAATCACCCCTTTTAAGGCACAACACTTACCTCCGTGCATTTGTTTTTATCTGCCGTTCCTTTTACAGGAAATACGTAGCAAATTATCCCATAAACTTTTTTTATTCTCGTTTTTTTGTATCTCGCAGAATACGGTATTAAAATGAGGGAAATATGGAGGAAATAAACAGGAAATAACCGTATAAATACTTTTAGAAGGACGGAAAGCAACGCAAAAATTCGCTCTGAGTAGCAGCTGTCATTTTAAAATGATTTATTGTTACGTCAATGTTTTGGGTATCTAGATAGCAAAATAAGGGTTTTGGCTTTAGATCACTGAAAATATTCTTTTGTATTTTTATGTGTAGCCATGAAAAATTTATTATCCAGATATATTACAACCGACGTTTGTTTGTTATTGATGTTAATATATACAAAAATATTTACTGGCATTAAAAAAACCAACATACAATGTGATGACAGCGACATAATAATAGTAAGCTTAATATCTATTAACAATAAAACATATAATTCAAAATTAGTGGAAAAATATAAATACCTACCTTAAAATAACAGAGATCTGACTCCGAATATAAAGTCAGAATTTCTAGATCATTTTGTGTTTTGTAGTAGCAGAAATAGATTAAATCTGTGGTCAAGTCAACTTGTGTGCCGCTTTATGTTCACAATACACAATGCTACTGACTGCTATAAAAATACGTGCCATACACTCGACCAAGCAAAACGTCAAACTCACTCACACACACACACACACAAATGACAATGAAATATACGGCCAACGTCCTCAAAACCTGGATCGTTTACCGGCCGACAGGACAGGCATTAAGGTGCCGCCAGAAATTTATCGAATAAGTTGATCGATGCGAAGCTTCAGATCAGAAATGTACATGTTATTATGCAATGACGCGGATAGTGGGTTTACTAAACGGTGAAGTAATTGATGTTTCGCTACCATTAGTAAAAATAGCATCTATGGAAAACTACACATTTTACATATGCTCCTGTGACTTCGGTAAATGTTGAACGGTCGTTTTCGTTTTTGAAATTCGGCAGAGACGATTAACCACGGACCACTTAGGACAACCGTTAATTATTTCCTACAACCGTTTTTCCTGATGAGTAAGAAATATATCTGTATGTCCCAGATCAAAAGACTATAGGAGCTATACTTTCGCGGTTATAAATCGTCATGAACCCAGTGTTATGGAGTATTTTGGACCCTTGATTCGGAATCTTCGGACATCAGATATATGACACCTATATTCCCACAGAATTTCGTAGTTATCTATCTTTGCACACTTCGGGTTACAGGGTTATGAAGTTTGAGGTTAGGAAAGTCCATCAATCCAACTTATGTAGTTTCAGACCTATAATATATGAGATTTCAGTTCCAACATAATTTCATGGTTTTACAATCTCGCACATCCTGGGTTATGATGTTATGCACATTTTGATTATAAACTCGAATGGTTTTCCATTCGGCAACTACTTAAGTCGGTGTGAAATCTTGAAAACCGCGTTCTAAAGGAATGTCTTGATGTTAAAGTCAAAACAGGAACTGATCCAGGGATTATGTCTATATAAATTTAAAATAGTACAGGGCCAAGCACGGATCCCCATGGCACTCCTGTACTGAGAGCGAGACAAGTTGATTTAGATTTATTCTGTTACATATTGATGTCTAAGTCAAAATATAACTAAAACAGAGATTTGAGTTATAAAACTACAGAAATGCAATTTGTTTACAATGATTTCAAGATATTGAATTGTTATCAAGATGGTGACTTGCACAAACTGTATTAAACTTTCATACAATATTATTTGAAAGTTTGAGTAAATCTACAAGCTGTTGGTAATTTTCACAATTATAAAAAATGATGTAAGCCTGTCTTTTGTAATTTCGTAATACATTCGCATAATGATATTTGAAAAATTGTACTATTGCACTGTTATTTTCTGATAGATAGATGTGATTTCGCAAGTTCTTCTAACAACAGCAGATTGATTCTCATAAAACGAAGTTTATTTAAATTATTTTCTGTTAACCATTTTAATTTTTAAGGGAAGAAATATTTATAGTTTCCTGTTCCACTGCACTAAAAGATGAATACATTTTTCCTTCCTGTAAATGACCAGTCTAGATATAAAAAAGGTCCAGTAAAATTTTAAATAGAATGTCATTTAATGTTTGACCTTTCCACAGACAATTAAAGTTCACTTTTATTCTCCATTTCATGGCTCTTGAATGTTTCGTTTAATATTCCATGCAATAATGAAAATGGAATTTCATGGTACTTGCATACAATTAAGCTGGAAAGATTAAACTGAACTATAAGGCTTTACGACGTAAAGAGTAGTTTTTATTTTCAATATACCTATAACTAATTTAATTAAAAAACAGTCTATTGTAGAATATTTTCATACATTTGTCTCTATGTAAATATGGCAATAAATTTAGTAATTAAGACAGCTCCTCTTCAAAATTTTCTAAAAACATAATTTAGAAAATGTGGGAAGGTCGAATTAGTTCAGGAAAATTTTTCCAGATTTTTCCTGTATAAAAAATGTTATAGAGTAAAAAAACGTTTTGCATTACGAAAGTGCTTAAAATACACTAGGCACAGAAATTAAGGGATATTAAAAAATAATCCCAAAATTTTGGATGATTTTCAAAGAGCTGTAACTTGGAGGGAAATGGTCGTAGAGAGAATAAAAAAAAGGAGGAAATTGAAGCTTCAAGTGTCTAGTTTTTGGATCTGGAGTTTAAAATGTTTTAGCGTCAGCAGTTTTTGAGTAATCATAAGAAAATCAACGAAAAATAAATTGTAAATTTTTGCTTTTCTTTAAAAAAGCCTATGGCCTTAATTTTTTTTTAAAAAATTTCACCATAAAGCTGTTTTAGATAATTTAATTCTCTTAAATTTGAGCGGTTCCGAAGCCTTGTACGATGATTTGTCACTGAGTTATAGTCGATCAAAGAAAAAAAAATCATTTTTGACTTTGGCAATCAATTACTCGAGAAATAATAGTCGTACAGAAAATCCAACCTGGATTTTCAAAACTGCAAAGTATTCTCTACAAGTCGTAATTATTGGTTTTCCATAAAAAAAATTTTTCGAAGTGAAAATATTGGTTAGAAAAAAAGGTAAAAAATTACATAATTGGGGATATTTCAATCACTTGGCATAACTTGCAAATTATGAATAAACTAAGGATATCGACTGTAACTTTTCAACCTCAAGCTGTCCTAAAGAAACCCTGATAATTTCGGCGCGATTTTTTTCTTAGTTCCCGGAATGTTTAAATTTGTGGGTTTTTTGACGTTTTTGAAGCTTGTGAATATGTTAAAAAAATTTTGAAAAAAATAATTTTTGAAAAATTTTTTTCTTAATTTTTTTTAAAAATAATGGACGTTCTTTGATGAAAAAAATATGGATTATTGCTAAAAAACATTTTTAACTTAAAAAAATGAATAAGAACTGAAAAATTACTTATTACATTTGTTTTCAGTAAAAACCATATATAATTTAAACATACCGGGAACTAAGAACAAAGTCGCAGCGTTTTGAAATTATCAGAAATTTGTCGTTTTTTTTTATGTTTGTGAAGCTTGTGGATATATTAAAAAAAAAATAGAAAAAAATAATTTTTGAAATTTTTTTTTCATTTTTTTTAAATAATGACCGTTTTTTGATGAAGAAAATATGGATTATTGCTAAAACAACATTTTCACCTTAAAAAAATTAATAAGAAGTGAAAAACTACTTATTACATTAATTTTCAGCAAAAACGACAAATTATTTAAACATTCCGGGAACTAAGAAAAAAAAATCGCAGCAAAAAAATTATCAGGGTTTCTTAAGGACACTTTGAGGTTGAAAACTTACAGTCAATATTCTTAGTTTATTCTTAATTTGGAATTTTATTTTTCGTTGATTTTCTTATGATTACTCAAAAACAGCTTACGCTAAAAAATTTTAAACTCCAGATTGGAAAACTAGACACTTGAAGCTTCAATTTCCTTTTAATTTGATTCTCTCTACGACCATTTCCCTCCAAGTTACAGCTCCTTGAAAATCATCCAATATTTTGGGAGTTTTTTTAATATCCCTTAATTTATTAAAAACAATAATAATCAAAGGCAGATCTAGAACTAAAAATAATACGTTTATATTTATATTCCATTTTCTCTGTTTTTATTATTTAATTTATTTTTTATTTATTAGTAATAAAATTTATTTATAATTGGCGAATGAAAGTTAAAAATAAGGCATAATACAAAATATTTAATACTAAAAAATAATTTAAACAGCTGTTAATTAGTATTGCTACGCACAATTAAATATATTTTTCTTGGAAGGTTAATTTAATTAGTATACCTACATATTTTTGTTTACTATTTTAGAAGCTATTTTAATTATCACTAATAATATATTTTTTACTTATTTCTGTTTATTTATTCAAAAAAATAATATGTATATTATTTTATAAATTTTCTAAAAAATATTTATGCACAATAATGGCTGATGCTGTTCCACTCTACATGTTCCGTAGACTACTCTCGGTCATGTATTAAGTAGAGTAGTTATTTAATTTTTGGCAAGAAATTTATTTCTTAGAAGTAAATATTCTGTTTGAAATTACACGATTCGTTTCAATTATTAAATTCAAATTGGTATTAAATATTTAGTTTCTTTAACAAACATTTTTGTACAACTCTTGAATAAGCATTAACATATTACTAAAAAAATGATCGTATTTTGAAAATGATAAAATCAAATAATTAAATTTTCACTCTTCGGGATATTCTCCAAAACTTATAATTAATGATATATATGTTAAACATAACTTACGTATAAAAATAAATATTTGATATTTTTAAAAATCTAAAACCCCTTACTAGTTAAAAGAAACATTTGTTTCCGTGTATTCCTAATTTTCTTGCTGGCCTTAACATTTTTCATGCACTTACATATATTGCACTTAGATCACGTGTTTCATTAAAGTATAGTTTAATTACTGTTGGTTTATTGGACAAATATGTTTTTAGCTTGAGGATGTATAAAAGAATCTCTGGCACATCCAATGATGTCGGTGATTGCCAAAGGGCCTAGGGCATGGGGTTGGGAACCTTTCCCTTGTACTATTTACAAAGTACAGGGTTTTATTAGACGGAGCCAATAAGCTACCTACAACCTTTGACTTCAGACACTGCCAATACCGTAATAGCTGAAACGAACCATTGTACAGTGTGTATCGACATAATTCTAGGGTGTCTTCATTATTATTAGAGATAGAAAGTTGTGCATAATCCAGTAGCATACATGATTTTTTAATAACTAAGGGAATTTTTTTCATTACAACGAGTACAACACTTGAAACTGATCTGATTTGTGTTGTTATTTGCATACAGCAAGAAAATTTACATTTTCTTGAAAACGGGGAATCCTATCGAAAAGATATAAAAGAACATTTTTTACGCTGCTTCTTCAGAAAATATTTTTGCAAAAATTTCATTGAAGAAGAAGTACTCAAAACAAGATGGCAATGTTTCTTTTGGGTTATGCAGCATGCCGTGGCCTACGTACCTAGTCACCGCCACTTACAGACATAAATTGCATTTTCTTAAATTTAGTTAGGAATTTTTGTCCTGCCCTTGTTCTCGGGCTAGGATCCGCTGTTAGAATCCCTAGGCCTGTCCTGGCGTTCATTTCGATTCTTGTTGTTGGTATTAAGATAACTCCTGAGATAATGAAGGTCCTCTGAAACATTCCGTAGTGATCTCTGTAACTAGTCCCATCCAATGCTTCCAAAGGTCCCGCCAGTCTTCAGAGATGTTTCTTGGATTAATCTCTGTTTTCATAGTTTCTTCTTTTTTAACATTTATATCCAGCGCTTAAAAATATTTTGTACAATGATTTATACTACTTATATCCAGTTTGGACAAAAAATTTGTAGCTTCTTTATTGTACATATTGTAAGATTAAAATCACATTAAAAATTATCAGGGGTAAAAAATATAATAAACAAACAACATTCTTGGAGTTAGTGGAACCCAGTTGTAGAATGTTCACATGTTGCTAAGTAACTTATTTGTGATTTCACGCGAATAAATACCGTGTAACACGTTTTTGATAACGAAAAATGGCTTAAGGGATACAGCGGATATTAATGGAATATAAAGCTTCAATCAATCACAATATCCACTCGAAAAGAAGTATTAATCTCCAATTAAAGTCGAAATTCAACGTCGGTATCATCAGTAATGCTTTTTTTATGAAATTGGCCTTTGTAAAAGAGACTTATAGTGAATTTTGGATTCTGATAATCTATCCGTGTAGTAACAAGTGCATACAGGATAAAATATAAAGATTAATTACCTACCTACTAAATTTAAAACACTTTTAAATCACTGATATGTTATTATGGATCTAGAAACTGTTTTATTTACAACATACAATTAGTTATGTTTTAATTTAATAATGCCATAAAAACAGATGATGTTGTCTTATACTAGTAATTGAAATAAATGTAGTCATTAGACAGAAACCATGTGTAATTTTTTTTTGTTGATGATATTGTAGGAAACAACTACTCTGTGGACTAATTCCCCTATAAGAATTGAATTGCAGCTAATATTATCGCCAGCAAAATCACCACCCATACTTAAAAATACGTATGAAATTACAAAAAGTTAATAGCTCAGGAAAGTTACACATAAAAAGACGGAATAAGAGAACTTTTTACTCTGTGACTTTTTTATAGAAAAATGTAGGTTTTGAGGTCAGTAAATATATGTTACACACGCATTTTAATGTACCAGCCGCACAATTTTTTCAATTCGACTTTCATAAAAAATATTTCGAACAAGAGTTATCAGGTTTCGAGGGGGTCAAATTATAGTGACCTTGAATTTGACCTTGAATTCAATTATCAAGGTCATTTCAAGGCCAACCTTGATTTTTTAAACGGAAACCCATATTTTTTATTGCAGATTCGTATTCTGCGGGAAAAAATACGTAACTTTTGTATGAAACATTTTTTTCAAAATGCTTCGTTCTCTTGCCAGAGTGCGCTATACTTCTACTGTTCCATTTTAATTCTCAGGCTAATATCCCAAGAAATAAGCAGGATGGTGAAAAATATTTCCAACGAAAGTTGTCCGGTTCCGGAGGGATCAAATTACCGTTGCCTTGAAATTAACCATAAAGTCAATGATCAAGGTGATTTCAAGGTTAACCTTCTTGATTTTTTAATTGGAAACCCATGTTTTTATTACAGCTTCGTGGAATATGTATTTTTTCCCGCAGAATATGAAACTGTAATAAAAATATGGGATTCCATTTAAAAATTCAAAATTGACCCTGAAATGACCTTGTTAATTGACTTAATTTAAGGTTAATTTCAAGATCACGGTAATTTGATTCACATAAGAAACCTAGATATGAAAGTCTATAAAAAATTGTTGAAACTAATAAATAACAATAGTTGTTTTTTAATTAGGTATATGTTTTTTAATTATAAATAAATAAAAAAAATATTGATGTATATGTTTTTATTATACCTTTGCAGCTCCAGAAGATTCCCTTCCTACTGTCATCAAATTTATATTTTCAATTTCATTATATTAAAAATATTTATTTTTTAAAGTAAAAGAAAGTTTTAATAAAACAGATTTTTCTGGAAAATATTAAAAAGCGCACAATTATGTAATTCGTAATGTATACCCTCGAAAACCATAAAATGATACGTTTGATGCTAATAAATATTCGAATCTCGGAAAACTATATAATATTTTCCAAGAATTTTCCGCAATTTTCTTTTTTCTAATTCACCTTTGTTATTTAAAAATTAATTGACCATTATTTTGACTCCAAACATAATCTACACTCACCTGGCCATACACAATTCGATAAGTTGTTACGTCAACATTGAAACATTACAATACTAATTTCATTATGACAAATTAATTCTTAAAATGCATATGAACAACCAAAACTCCAAATGAATATTATACTTTAAAATATTACAGTAAATGTTCAAAAACGTTTCCGTTTTGGCAAATGTTGAAAATGAAGATAGGCATAATATGATCGGAATTTATTATACCTGTAACCGCAACTGTGAAAGAGCATGTCAGATATATTTGTACGACTGTCCTGAAAAAAATTAGATCGAAATTTGTTTGAATTTTGAGCACTCGAGAAACCTAGAAATAAATATGAGCACGGGATTAAAACTTTAATAATGTTTTATTATAACTTATAATGGTAATAGTTTAAAGAACTAGGTGGATTTCACAGGATCTAACGACACTTAGAGTGTACGATAATTCAATAAACATAGAAATCTAAATAAAAAATTTAGATAAATTTGGAACGAATACATTGAAGATGAATTTTTCGAGGCAAAACGTCTGAATCTGGTTCGGGCTGAGGCAGTACAGTATTGAGGGTCATGAAGGCTTGCACAAACTAATAAAATTTCCAGGGTCGTATTTAAAAAAATGAAGCCCTGTAGAGACGAAACGTTACATACAAAAATTTATTATGCCATTCGATAGGGGGCAAAAAGTTGCCATAAGAAAGTGCTCTTATTTTTTCAATATCACCTCAAACAAGACTGAAATGAAACAAAAACGGATTTCCAAAATTTTCATCTTTTTCAAATATTTCGAAAATTAATCATGTTAGCCTTGATTTTTTAGAGGCATATTGTTGGTCCCCTGATTATGCCACTTTGCCCCCATTTAAACTACTTCGTATCTCTTACCGTTTCCGAGATCTCTGTAGTGACAAGCGAATTTGTAACAGCCCGTAGTTTTAAAAATATGTATAGTTTTTGAGTTATTTAGTTGGCAGCATTTTTTTAGCAATTCCTATCCCATTTATCCTTTACGTTTGAATAAACTGCTATACAATGAAAAGGAATTTAATACAAGTTATGATAAAGTATAGTACAATATAAAAAAAGTGTAACTTAAAAAAGTAAATAAATACTGTCAGCGTTGTGCGTCATACAACAAACAATGACAGCAACATTTCCCCGCCGAATAACAATAAATATATCGGATAAAAAAAGACAATTGCTCACCTAACGAGCGTCATAGTCATGCGTGCTGTCATGCGGCACATATTTATGACGATCGAGCAGCGTGATTGTAATAAATTATCATCGGAGATTTGTTGATAAAGGATCATTATAATAATTACATTATTAGCGTTATCTTTTCGAGTACCTATATAATGCGGGCACGCAACGTTAACCAGGAATAGTTGAAAATTTGTTTTTGTTCCGCAAAAACACAGGCCTCACGGTAAGTTGATTTTTAGCACAGAATGTTTGATGTTTGTTTTCTGTGTCTCATTTCAATTAAAGGGGTACAATAATACCGTAACATATTT
This sequence comes from Anoplophora glabripennis, assembly GCF_000390285.2. Lineage (NCBI taxonomy): Eukaryota > Metazoa > Arthropoda > Insecta > Coleoptera > Cerambycidae > Anoplophora > Anoplophora glabripennis. The sequence continues at coordinate 1,205,764 of NW_019416463.1, read as the reverse complement.
TACTGAGAATTGTGTGGAAATGTTGATTTTATAAATTTCCAAAGACAAAGTGTAGGTATTAAGGAAAGTATAGTACCTATAAAGAATCACATAGGTATTCATTTTATAAAAGATAGTAGTTATTCAGTCAATTCTGTTTCTTCAAAACTATTAACATTTATTGTTATTGAGAGTTGAATATATATATTTATTTTTAATTATAATGAAGATAGATGCGAATTTAAAATTTCACTTATAATGAACACAAATACAGGGTGTTTTAAAAGTCCGTCAGGAAACTCCAGGAAGTGATTCTACGGATTAAAATAATAACAGTATGTAATAAAAATTGTTTTCGAATTGTCAATTGTTTGCAAGTTACAGCTTGTCAAAGTTCAATTTTTTTATTTTTCTAAGTAAATAACTTATTTAATTCAAGTTCGATTAGTTTCTCATTTGGTACACCCACTAAATAGATCAAGCTCTATTGGACCAGTCAGAGAAAAGTTTCATTATGCACCGCCAGAGGGCACTTTACCTAGAACTCTTTATTTTGTTCATAACTTTTTTCTCTTGCTAGACATCACAGATATTTAAACATTATTGAAAAGAGAAACAATATCAAAAAAAATTATGTACTCTTTGTTCAAGCGGATAAATATTTACCCTTTACCAGAAAATCGCTATTAAAGTGTTATTACACGTCAAATTTGTGATCATTCTTTCTGTAATTGATCATGTTGGCATGCTTCAAATAAATATCATTAGTAATTTCGGGGTTACGAATTGTAATAAAAATTGTTTAAAGCAGGTACGTTTGATTTTTCAACATAATAATTTTTTTTCGACTGTAATAACGTTGTGGAAAAATAAGCTGAGGATAATATATGTACTAATAATATTTTATTTACTAACAAAGCTGGTTTTACAAGGGGGGGTATTACAGCATTTCAACTTGATTCATTGCAGAAAGAATTATCAAAAATTTGATACATAATAACACTTTAATAGCCATTAATAGCGATTTCCTGCTAAACGGTTACATTTATCGGTTTCAATTAAGAGCACATATTTTTTTATATTATTTCTCTTTTCAATAATATTTAAATTTCTGTGATGTCTAGCAAGAGAAAAAAGTCTAGCGGCGCACAATGAAACTTTTCTCTGACTGGTCCAATAGAGATCTACTTAGTAGGTATATCAAATGAGAGACTAATCGAACTTGAATTAAGTAAGTTATTGAAATAAAAAAATAAAAAAAATTGAACTTTGATAAGCTGTAACTTGCAAGCTATTGACAATTTGAAAAAAAATTTCATTACATACTGCTGCTATTTTAATCCATAGAATCACCTCCCAGAGTTTCCTGATGGTCATTAAGAATATGTTTAAAAAGTATATGAATTCAGGATCTTGTAATCCATCAAAAAGTAGCACCATTTTTTTCTTTTGACCATATGGCCTATTGCCTTTTGTTTTTATTTTAATATATTTTCAATAAACAATGCATTGAACTGAAGCTTGATACAAACTTGAGGATGCTAAATACTTTATCCATGCTAGTTTTCGACTATCTTATAGAAATCGCTAGTTACGGTAACATTGACTTTTCAGCAATTTCAACAGTAACGGATACCTTTGTGGAAATAATTTTACATTAAGTATACTTAGTAGGCGACATATGATATAAATATCCTCAAAAAAATATGAATTCTAGCTTAGCGTTATTCCAAATCTCAATGCAATGCATTAAATTTAAACAAAACACTGTATGGACAAAACTTAATTTAACAAGAGAATTATTTGACTCTCTCTACCTTAAAAACGAAAGGTCCTTGATTAATAAGAAATATTTTCTTATTTTTAATTTTAACTAATCAATAATTTAAAATAGTTGTACCTAATAGTAAATAATACGAATTTATGAAATGTTTTATTATTTCTAATTAGTATTGCTAATGGTAGTAAAAAAAAATGTTGGGTACTTTGTACTGTATTGATTTTTATACTGTTATGACTTCCTCCAATAGATATTTTGAAAGCGTTCAGAGCCGTACTCAGGAAAAATTTTAAATGATAGCTAAAACAAGCTAAAAACCTTTTTAAACGATTACAATAGTAATACCATCTAATTCAGAATTAAAAATAACTAGATTTTATCATAACAATAGCAGAAAAAATTAACATGACGATGGCCCTTCGAAGACGAAACGTCGGATTGCAAAAATGTTGACGCCATTGGATAGAGCGAAAAAATGGCGACATAAATATGTAATTTATTTTAAAATTCGTTTTCAAATAAAGCCAGAAAAAAAATAAAATCCCATCCTTATTTTGGACACACTCTATAAGGAAAAAATGAAAACAAGTGAATGAATACCTTAAATGCTCAAAACATTTTTAAATAAACAGATGAAATGATCTGTTATTAAGAAAATTGTTGGAATTATTAAGGTTTCATTATTATTATTTATTATTGTTATTTTCAATTTACCATGTCTAGTCATTAGAAATGCTAAAAATATAGTATAGTTTTTTCATCATACAAGTAACTTTGTACTGACGTTATGTATACCATACTGTAAAAATTATCATATCTTAAAATTTATTGCTTTTTGATACCAGTATGAAATAAAAATATGGTATCGTAATGTTTGTTTGAATGTCTTGATAATATACTACATATATTTGAGAAGACAGTTGGTCTGAACTAATATTGACAAAAATGACTTTAATGTTCCTATAGTTTATATAAAAAAGCAAATATAGAGGACGTTTGTTTTTCGAGCCGCGACATTTATATCCCCGTTTTGTTTTTTTTTTATTAAAATAATTTGTAAATATAGCCTGGAAAAATAAGTGACAACAATATCGAAAATAAAACTGTAACAGTGAATACAAAAAGGAAATAAATCTATGGCAAAACAGACGAACAAGTTAACGTTCATATAAACATCGAATATAAGTTCATTGGTTGTACAGGGTTAGTCACTACAATCTAACAACTTATTGTAAGTTTATTATTGAAATTACAAAAAAGTTTTAAATATAAAAGTTTTAACTTTTTTTATGAATTTTTATAATACAGTATTAGAAGAAACAATTGAATAATGGAAATCACTAAATTAAAGAATTTTTTTAAATACACCCTATATATTAGTGCATACTTAGCTTCGTTAAATTTTTCTCTTTTCAAAAATATATAATATGTCACTGTTGTTGCTGCTNTAATTTTAACAAGTCTTAAATTTAACAGAATTTTAATACCTAATTAATAAAAACCAACTAAAACATAAATGGTCGCAGATGTGACCGCCATTATTATTGGCGCACTTCGTATAATCCTCGTTAATTTTCAGAACTGCATTTAGTAAGAAATGGGAATTAAATTCACTTAAATTTTGTATACATTGATCAATTGTATGTTTTATTTCATCTAAGTTTACACTAGTTTCCTTATAAACCCCGTTTTTTAAGTATCCCCACAGAAAACTGTCCAAGGGTGTCAGGTCTGGGCTATTTGAAGGCCATAGAATATTTTCTCCATTACCAATCCACAAATCAAACCAATTATTTAAATAATTTCGTACTGCTCTGGTTCTATGCGTCTTGGTGCCAAATTAAATTGGAATAGTCGATCAGCGGCAGATCTTCCAATCTGTTATCTATTTGATTTTCAAGAAAATCAAGTATCTTGCCCCAGCCGAAGCACCTTCATAAAATAGTGAGCCAATGATTTTATTTCTCAATATACCACACCAAACATTAAATGATTTGCATCCTTGACTTAGAATTTCCCTATTACAGTGAGGATTTTCATTTGCCCAGGTATGAGTATTTTTTCTATTATAAATGCCAGCTGTTGTAAAAGTCGCCACATCAGTTCATAAAATCTTTTCGAAATAGTTTAGGTCGCCATTTTTCAAGCGCAACATTTCTCTGCAGTACTCTAATCGCTGAATATTTTTATTGAGTTTTTGGACCGCCATAGTTTTATAGGGGCGGTATTTATATTTATGTAACGTTTTAATAATTTTACTTTGGCTTATTTCTAACTATCTTGAAGCATTTGTTGTGGACTCTTATGGCCTTTCTACAATAATTTAATATTTGAATTTATCATGGTAAACCTCTTTGTTTATCTAAAGCGTCGCTCAATGTCGTAAAATGCTGCTCGAGATGAAATTGGAAACCCGGGAGGCAAACGAGTATACAGTAGAGCGCCGATTATCCGAAATAATTGGTTCAGAGGGTGTTCGGATATTCGATTTTTCGGATAACCGAACATTTCTGGAAAAACGTCTACTTCTTTGTTAGGGTAGTGGGATGGGTGGGATACAAAGAAAACACGTTTATTGGACAGGAAATACATTTCACCGTAATAATTTTTAATGACACACTAGAGTATTACATATGTACAGTATAAAACAAACATATAGCCCGTAGGGAATGCTCATATGTAAACTTTTTTGGTCCATTGACTTAGATGTGATAAAAAACAGTACTGTACAAAATTAACCTAAAAGAAAAAATCGAACATGTTTGTTTGCACCTTTTTTAACCTTTCTACAATTTTGAGCTTGTCAGAAAGACTAAGCACAACACGTCTACGTTTTGCCGACATTACTAGAAGTCACTCAGCACAACAATCAACAGCACGACAGTTAAAAACAACACTGATGTCAGTGACACAAATTGAGGTTAGGTGTATAGGTGAACATGGAACGTCGGGGTGGCGCAAATTTCGAATTTACCGTCTGAAGCGCTTTCGGTTAACCGACGTTTCGGATGACCGGCTTTCGGATAATCGGCGCTCTACTGTACTCGACGCGCGCTGCATTAACATTATTATTCTTGTAAAATAAATGGATAACTTCAAATTGTTCGTTCTCACTAAACATTATTTCTTTGTTAAAATAGTTTGTTATAGGAAATAAATTAATGATGATAAATAAACTTCTGCCAAAGTCGTTTGTTTGTACGGTGTGCCTAGATCGTAGCTACTGCGATTTATCAGACATAAACCCTCCTATTTTTCTCAAAAATAATTTTAAACTGAAATATGTCGAAAAATCCAGAATCAAACATGTTAATATTTTTGAAAAGAGAAAAATTTAATGAAGTAAGTAGTATGCACTAATATATAGTGTGTTCCATTAAAAAAAATTCTTTAGTTTAGTGATTTCCATTAGTCATTGTTTTTTCTAATAATGTATTATAAAAATTCATAAAAAAAAGGTAAAACTTTTGTATTAATTTTTTTTTGTAATTTCAATAATAAACTTACAATAAATTGTCAGATTATAGTGACTAACCCTGTACAAAGCATCAGGCGATTCTTAAATGCGTTTACGGATGATGCATTGACCACAGGAGCGGGTAACGAATTACATTTGGAGAATGCTAGGTTTTATAAGAAGAATTGTCTCATTGCAGTCTTGAAAATTTCTGTTTTTAATTTCATTGAGTATCCTTTAAGCCGTGACATAGAGTTTCAGATGTTCAGACAAATATATTGTTTGGTCCTCTGTATGTTATAATTAAATTTCCAGGAAGTTTCCCGTCGATGAATGTTGTTAAAATGACTTCTCGTAGTCTCTGTACGTGCGATGGTCGCATGTTTCCAAACTAGAGACGACGTGGTTCGATATTGAATGAACTCGAGCATGTTCCGGTCTAACATGCGGTTGGCACACAAGACTTGCCAATTCCAATCATGGCTTTACATAGCACAAATGTATGAAACTTCTTGAGGACGCTTTTCAAAAAGTCTTTTCTAGTAGGTAAAGCATAGACTCTGCCTTTTTGCACATGAACGAAATATGCACAGCACATTTATTTGCATTCAAAGGTAGTATTCAATCCTTGTACACTTTACAATGTTGTCTTGTTGGAGCATAGCAGAATCCATGTGAGGATTCGCATAGAGCTTTGCGTCATCAGCATAGAAATAAACTAGCGGGTTTATATGTCACACAAGATCAGAAATGATCACCATAAACAACACTGGTTCCAAAACATCCGGTCTCACATCCTTGTATGTATATTATTTATATAGTCCAATCAATCTGTCACGGCCTTATGTTAAATTTACAAAAAATACCACCTGGAAACTATATTTTTTGTTTCTAGGTGGTATTTTTTGTAAGCTGTTCTACCTATTGATTGGACTAATATTCTCAAACATAGTGGCTAGAACTCTTTATCTTCTAGATAACGTTCATTCAAAATCTCATTTTTTCGCGATGTAGGCCTCTAAGCATGGCCAGTTTGAGGAAAATAGGTTCCACTTTTACAATAATTACTAGCAGTTCAGATCTCCTTCGAATATACACTCCAATGAAAAGGAAATTTGCATTTGATATTTAGCTTGTACTACCTTCAAAATCCAACTGATGCACTGTTTACGTCTTCAACCTCAAATCAAAGGAATCCGATGCGATGCCTAATACCCTTTTCTTTTTATTCCAGAACTACCAACATGAGCATCAGCGCAGAGCTAGCCGCCTTACTCACCACCCACGAGAAGAGGATCCTCCACAACACATACACGAGGGCCGATTTCTCTTATCACAATATAAAACAGTCCCTGCACAACATGTGGGCAAAGATATACGTCCTGGATGGGAGTGTAGAGCGGACAGCCTCCATAAAGAGGATCCACGAGTGCCTGGCCAACTTGGAAAAACGCGTTGCCGAAAACGAACAAAAGAAATACTTGAATTATTACGCCCGGCCTGCTGGATTGGGTAGCGGGGTGGGAAAGGGGTTGTTAATAGGGAACTGAGCGCGATTTCCAGCGGAATGGGTGTGTAAGGACCAGAGTGAGAGGATTGTAACTTCGTCTTGAATTGTTCGCTTTTATAAAGCGTTGCTTGTTTCTTTTTTATATTTATATTAAAACGTGTATTTTTTAAATAAAATATCGAAGAAAAATCATTTTCTTTAAATTGCTGGATTAAAAATATCTAGTGTTGTGATTTTCTTTTTTTATATTCATATTAAAAAGTGTATTTATTAAATAAAATGTGGAAGAAAAATCATTTGCTTTAACTTCTTGAACTGAAAGTATCTACAGTTATTATAGTCGCATTATTAACACAATTTTGCTTACACTTTTAAATCTATCACGACAGGAGATGAACTGTGAATAGCAATAAGAGACAGACGCATATGGTTATGATGGATCAAGGGAACTAACAATTTGGTCAATTGAAAAAAATGGAACGAAAGTGAGTTGGGTAAACATTTCCTCAGATATTAAGGGTGTTTTGCCCATCAATGAGTGTTTTCTACAAAGGAAAAAAAAATAATGACTAAACTATTTAGGATTTATTAAACAACAGTAACTTTGTTACGTACCTGGCTATTTTCTAAGGAAACGGAGAGCGAAAGGACAATCAACAAAACAATTGAGACCTTAACTGATCACAAAAAAATATACTTAGGTGAGGATTGTATTTGTTTTTCTTCTAAATTTAAATGTAACAAATTAATTGTTGAAGTTTGCAGTAACATGCCATGTAAATTTTCATTTTGAATAATATTTTCATAAAATTATCCTCTTTGGGAATATACATACTAACAATACCTAGTTAACATTCTAAATTCCAATAATGTTTCACTGTTATTTAAGACTTCAGCGTTATCTCAAACTAGTTTTGAAATCACATCGATTTTTCTGCATTTTGTGCACCTGATATGCTCACCTTAAGTACAAATACATTAAATATGAGTTTTTTTTAGAATAATTAGACAATTCGTCATGCTTTTACACAACCTTCCTTTTCAATTCGCATTTGGAAGAAAGTCTCTTTTGGGTATCATATTAACGACATCCAGCGACGTTAAACTGTAATTGTAAGAACTATAATAAGTATTATGTCGGACAGCCTTTATCTTTATTCTATGAAGATTATGTAATTTGTAATTTTTTAATGGTAGGTCTTTTTTATTTTCAATTTAACAGGAGTTCCATATTAATAACAGAGTCCCATATTACTATATTTTCTTATAATTCTTTAATTAGTTACTTCCATGGCAATTTTTTCAAACAGCACTTTATTGGTGCGTTCACGAGATTCACCTAAAACACGTTACTCACCAAGTAGAATGGTGATATTTTATTTTAGTTCTATAATACTTTTTGTTTGTTGAAGTTGTTGAAACTAATTAGTAAGGTTTATAAAAATTTCGTTACTATTTTAATTAAGCTTTTCTTTTTCATCTCTAGTTTAAAAAATGTCATTCTCATATGGATTGATCCTGGAGAACATTTTTATGTTCTACTACACGAGTAGAAAAAATATTAAATGATTTATATTAAATAGTATTAAATCATCAACATTAAATCATTAAATCATTAAATTAAATATTAAATCTTCAATATTTAGATCAGGATGATCCGTACAAAGTCTAAAAAAATATTTGGTCAAACTTTAACTATGGATTCTACTTTACAAATAAAGTGTCTGGAAACGGTTCGTTTTAGAGATATTTTCGAGTGCGTTCAAAATTAACGAAAAGACTCGCTTTATTTCAAGTGGCAACAAATGTTGCAAATATGTTACCTATTTTATTCATGAATAATGTCATTGCTTACAAGTATTTTTTGAGATAATAATAACTTGATATTATGACACTTTTAGCAACAGTACACAGTAGAATATTTTACTATTTAGGCCCATATACGGGGGCTCACCATTGGCATCTAGATAACCGTAAAGTATACAGGGTGGCTCAAGTTAGAAAAAAGTTGCACCATTTCAGGGTCACTAAAATAAATCAAACAGATCGAAGATATCTGCTGCCGTTCCTGTAAAAAACTGAAAATAGCGCTAGCGAAGATACGAGGAATCCAATTTCGTCCAAAGGAAAAAATTTCTACGGCCACTAGTTACAGTTAAGCATACATTCAATTGTTTTTTTCTTATGGACGTCATATTGGATCATCTTGATAGTAACAGATAGATGATAAAATTACCAACACATCAATATGTAACACTACTATTTTATTTGAAGAATAACCCATAAAATTAAAGAAATAACTCAACTGAAAAATAAAATCTAGTTGTTCTTGACTTAAATCAAAAACAATACTCAATAAAACAAAATAAACAATTATTCTTTCCACAAATCTGACATAAACACTTCAAAGTGTTGTCTATTCTCATGCAGACAAAGCTCAATCTCTGTGGTCCAAAGAGACCATAGGCCTACGGTCTTTTGTTTTTAATATATATCGCTAGCTACAAATTTTCCTTGTGATATTTTATGACAATTCTTTTGAGGTTAGGTTCTTTACAATAAGTCATATATTATAATATAAAATTTGCTGGAATCGCCACAGTTTTAAAAAAACGCAATTGACTGTCCCAACGTCAAACAGCTTCTGTTCTTTAATATACAGGGTGTCAAGAAACGTATGAGCCTTACCTTAAAGGCAACTTTTAGATCTAGTTATATTGCAATGTTAAAAAGTTATCGTCGTTTTTTTATTTCATTTTAACTAACATAACTTTTTAAGGGAGCAAAATTATTGTAGCTTAATTTAAATCAAAGAATAACTATTCTAGAAATATAGCCCATTCGTTATGGAACATGTTGTACATTAAGTAGAAGTTAGTTTTCTATGGGACAGTCAATTATGTTTTTCTCAAATATATAGCTATATTTTAATTCAAAAACAACCTTTTTTAACATAAACGACGATGGGCCCGCGGTCCGTAGGATAATATCTTCCCAGAAAATCCCCGAAATTAAAGTAGCGCGCTGGATTTGACCGAAATCGCTTTATCGGTTTCTTTGTAATAAAAAAAAAATACAAAAATTTTTCTATGAACTTTTTTCTTCAATCTGTGATGCAGCATTAGCCATAAAAGTTTGGAGAAGTATTTTATTTGTTTCCTGAACATCAACAGTTATAAGCCTGTGACGAGAAAGTATCAATTATTTACATATTTTTTGTTGTACACAACAAAGTTTGAAATATATCGAAAAAGGAACACAGAAGTTTCCTTTCTGACCCCACCTGCTACATACTTAAGTCCTGTATCATTCAGAAACGTCGATCCGAATCAGAGCTTTTATTATTTTTTAAAAGCGAAATCCGTTTTTGGCGAGGGAACCTCATTGTGCTCCACCCCATGCCTTATACATAGAAATAATATGAAAACTACTCAGAAATCCCGAACATTAAGATTTACGCGAGTTCCTCGCATCCCAAATGAACTTCCACGAGATCACGTACTTTCGGGACTACTAAATTATTCCCATCATAAAGGCCTCACAGCCAGCCAGACAAGTTATTACTTTTCTCGACATAACAAAGCGTTGCTACCGTGCATAATCATTTCTGAAATCGCGGTGCATTTAACTTTTCAAACTGAAATTATGCTGTCGTGTGGTGAGGGCTTATATGTACGAGAGTGCATACGTTGAACTGACACGAAAAGTCAATATTTTGTTCGATGTCGGTCTACTAAATCAGGGACTATGCGTTGGGGGAGCCCGGCGTTTGTTGTAACAGGGTAACAATTGAAACAACACATGTCATGGTGCCATCGGCTGAATTGTGTTCAAAATTTTACATCTCTAATCGTAGGCAAATAATAATACATTAAGTATTAAGGTCAGTACGTGCTATTTACTTAGCGCAGTGCTTATAACGTTTTTTGCGCGCTCAAATATTGAATAAATTTAATTAAAATTAAAGAAATTAATGTTTTAAAAATATATGCTACGTTAATTGCTTTTCTTAAGAGGAAAAATATTAGACGTAAAGTGAAAAAATCAAGAATCTTTACCAGAGAACACATGTAGAAGTTTTTAAATATTTTTTCTGATTCAGTCTATTTAAATATACATATAAAAGTAGGAATGACATTCCTAGCAGGAGCGTGCAGAAGGGAAGAAATACATGATATGAAAATAAGTGACATTGAAGATAAAAGTGCGTTTATAATAGTAAATATTCCCGACATTAAAATACATATATCACGAGTGTTTATAATAACAAATCAAGGCTACGATTTTGTAGCTCACTTATTCTTAGCAATGTAAGATGGCAAGGTCACAAACCAGGTGGTAGAAATACCATAGGAAATTGGCTCATTAAAATTGGAGTGCTTAAAATTGCTAGATACCTCAATTTGTTATGGACGCACATTCTGCCACTATTCTAGCAAACCAAGGAATATATATTTTAGACCTTAAAAGGCACGGTGGGTGTCGTTCGTCTTCTGTAGTTGAGGGATATATCGAAGACTGTGGAAAATAAAAATCAATTTTCAAAGAGTGTACATGGACATTCTCGAGGAAATTCTACGGTGACAGAAACTGATATCGCAGCCCACTGTTTTTACAAAATGTGCAGCAACTATAGCATCATCAGAAAAGGACATTGTTTTAAATCCGAATTCTATGACTCCAATAAATTTTAATAATTGTTTAAATTGTAATTTTAATAAAATTTGATTTTTAAAATTCTACGTTTATTAGATTACTTACCACTTCCTGACCGGTTAATAATCACTTACCGATCCTAATTTTTAAACGTAATTTACAAATGTCTCAACAAATTCAATGAAGGTGTCAAATTACCGGAACGTGCAAAATGTTATTTTTTAACTCAGGTGAAATTTTTCTGCAATTTGTTTTCTTCTAAAGTTTTAGTACAATATAAAATGCAGTATAAATAATGTATTTAGCGTCTTCCCTTAATTTTATAATACAATTTAATGCAAAATAATTGGTAATTTGTTTAATTTCTTAAGCAATAATATATTATTCTAATTTTATTTGAGTTATATATAGGGTGTTCCCTTTTTAAATGTACTAACTTTAACAGTTGAAAGATGACTTGATTTTAAACAAAAGGATATTTCATTTTTCAGTAATATTTTTTTTGTACTTTTTTAGCAGCATTTTTGTTAGACTAAACAAGACGGCAAAGACTTGTTAATTGTAACATATTTACGTTCCCATTTCAATTATCGGTAAACTTCAATTTTTTCCATTACCCGTATTGAAATGTTGGTTACAATAGAGCCCAAACAAATAAACAAAGAAAAAAGAAACGAAGTTATTAGAGAAAATTTCGAAATAATTTAATCAAATTATGATGATATAAAAAATTTTAAAACTGATGAACAAATAGTTGAATACGATTAGTACACTTCATGTGAGAAACATAGTTACTATTTTACATACTTATACTAAAAGTGATTCTAACTAGCTTTGCAGTTCTAAAACACATTCATTTTTAAATACTAGATTTTATTGTTGGTAACTGGCTATATCCCTTTTGTTATAGTAATTTATTTATTCTTAAGCAATGCATACTATTTCATTAAAAATGGTATTGTACTATTTTATAACAAGGCAATGTCAGATACTTTTCACAACTTGTTACAATAGACGCCTATCCGATGTCATTTGTAACAAATATCAAATGTAACACTAATAATTGTAAGTAGTTAAGTTTATTTTCTCATTTTTTCATTGAGCTTAATCAATGTCGAAATTTGGTTTAGTAAGCATGTACATAAGACTGATTAAATTTACATACAAATATTTTAAACTCCAGGATGATTAGTGTAAGTTTTGTGACAATCGACACGTCTCACATCTACTACTGTCCGAGTAATTTCAAAGTTGCTAATCCAATTGATTAAGGATATAGTTTGTTCCTTGTTGCAGGTAGTAGAAAACTTCTTCAGCTTTTGAAGCTGTGCTTGTCAATATACACCAAACTTTGGTAGAGGGTTCCATGTCCCCTATTGTTTTTTTAATAATAAAGCTGAGGATGTTAGACTTGTACCAAAATGTGATAAATATCTAACACAAATTATCAATGTTTTATTGAATATACCCTGATAAGATAACCTAGATTACGTTGTTTATAAATTAGTAGCAAGATTATAATTTTCAATGGTTTAGGTACATACAGTCTAAACAATATTAATTGAGATAGGATTCCAAGAAGAAAGTAATCCAATAAAGTTCCGTTATCGGAACGACTATAATAATTTACAGGGGCAGGGCCTTGAAATTTTCCACGTTATTCAACTGGGAATTAAATTCCCTTCTTTTATTTTTCACCTTCATTAATAAATTTTAATAAAAAATTGCACTGAAAATGCACAGTATGCACTGCTGCTGCTGCATATGCTGCTACGGTGGACGCCACGCCGCCAATGTCTTTCTACCTCGGGTGTCGAATGCGGTTAATTCCAAGAACATAACGCAGGGGTCTTCTTGCAATTAATCACAACAAATAACGTACGGACTGTAGTACATTATAAGATTGTAAAAACTCTTTTTCAGTTTACATATAGAAGAGTACTTTTTCTGGTTTACATGAGATAAAGGAATATATACTAAAATTTTAAATATTTGTATATTTGTAATACTTTTGTACACCCCTTTGTGATTTATTTTGAAACAAAATTTATGAAATTGGAAACATTATTCAAGGAAACTGACAAGCTGCGATTCCTTTATAAAAGAAGCAAGCAACGGGAGAGGCGTTTTGCAATTCAATGATTATTTTTCACGCTACACCACTTCCATTTAAGGAATAACTTCCATTTTTAATTTAGGAAAATAAAAAGTTTGGCGATCTACCCATTCATATTTAACGATTTCGTTACTTTCTCCTGTAAAAAGTTTCCTTTCTTTTATTCTGCATAATTCACTGAAATTGGTATAAATTAAAGTAAAAAAATGTTTCCAAATTCTGAATAAAGATTTGTTTTGTGTTATTAAAAGATATATTTTTTTCTCCTTAGGAAAGTTAATATTTAAATGGTTTAAAAAGTAACTCTTGTTCTAATTACAAGTACGGATCTTTTATTGGTTATACAGGGTGTCCCACAAAAATTTACCAGGAGGTAGATCGGACCAAAGTAAGGTTAAAATTACTATAAAATATTTTTCTGCGATGCACTCTCACTGTGTTACAGGATGTTTTTGGAAGAAGTGTACATCTATTAAAAGTCATTAAAACTATATAGTGCTGATTTCGATCTGACGTCAGGGGCGGCCTAGGCCAACTTGTCCTAAAGGTTATGTTTTCATAACTTTTGCATATCCTAGTTTTATGTAATTTGATAACGTTTTCCTGAATCTGCAATTGATTCTGAACAAAAAATATGCTCTTGTTTCACAGCTCAAAAGTGAACCGTTTTCGAGTAAATTGGGTCTAAAGTATCGACTGCATTATATCGTAGAAAAATGCATGTAAAGATTTTATTTCTTATTATCTAGTAGGTACCTGTCATTATAAAAAACAAAGTTGTTTACCGTTGAGATACAGTTTTCCATGCAGCTGAATTTCTATGAATTATTTAATATTTGATTACGTATAGAGGAGCTAAAAATAAAATTGAAAATTATGTAACAGAAACGAAATTATGTCAGCTAAATGACGATATTAAAAATAAAAATAGAAAACAACTATTTCAATAAATGCTGCCCATTTACTTCAATGCATGCCCGACATCGTTTGACCAAGGAATTGTAAACCCTTCGCAAATCAATGGTTGTTTGACTTTGCTCGGCGGCTACATTAATTTTTTTTTTGTAAATCGTCGTGTTTCTGGGTTTGGCATACACCAGTGGCTTTATATGACCCCAGTAAAAAAAAATGAAGCGGGTTGAGGTCAAGGAACCTACGAGGCCACATAATTCCATTCCATTTCTCCCAATCCAGCGTTCTGGAAAATGTAAATAGAGCAATGCAGATACCTGTGTTCCATTACGAATAGGTGCTCCATCTTGTTGGTAATAAATTTGATTTCGCCAAGCAAAGGGAACGTCATCTATTATGTCATCAACAATATTTAATAAAAAATCCGTGTATCTCTCTGAATTCAAATTCAAAGCCAGAATGACTCCGTTGAAGATTCCTCCCCAAAAATTTATGGAGAATCTTCTTTGAAACGCGGAGAGTCATATCACATGCGGATTTTCAATGGATCAGACATGAACATTTTTTAAATTATTTATAGCATTTCTCGTAATATCTTTTGACAACCACCTGCAAAGTTGTATCCTTTTTTTTGGAATCGCCAGGATGCAAAGTTTGTACTTTATTAGGTGGAATGGTGGAACTGTTCATTTTTGAGCTATTAAACAAGACCACATTTTTGTATTCAGAATATTAAAAATAAAAAGATTCAGGAAAACTGAATCAAATTACATAAAACTAGGATATGCAAAAGTTATGAAGACATAACCTTGAGGACAAGTTGTCCTAGGCCGCTCCTGGCGTCAGATCGACATAAGACCTTTAGTTGATGTACACTTCACGCAAAAATTACTTAAATCCCTGAAAGGGTTTTTGAGTTATTTTTGAGTTGTTATAATTATTTTCTAAACAACACCCTGTAACTCAGTGGGAGTGCATCGCAGAAAAATATTTTATAAGAATTTTAATCTTATTTTGGTCTAGTTTACCCCCTGGTAAATTTTTGTACGCTGACGCTAGGACACCCTGTATTGAGGCACATTTAATCCATATTTTTTAGAACATTATTGAAAAATAACAAAATTTTCTACGACATTGATCATTAACATTTTTTCTTAGACAGATAGGGGAAAAACCAATATTTTTATTAAAATATGTATATTAACAATAATTTCGGTATTATTTATACTTTAACGAAAATGTTTATTTTGTTAGTATGAATTTTTAAAGCCTGAAGATAGTGCCAAATAACAGAATAAAGTTAGGAAAGAATTAAAAATTTATTTTTAATTTGTATTAATACTTGATCTTCATCCAAACTTTATGATATTGAACACTTCAGTAGGGATTATACTATTTTTGAGAAAACTATTATTTATGCTCTGTATGTTCTAAAGAATAAAAACAAAATTTATAGGAACAAAGTTTTACTGTTTGCTTACAGTAATGTAATGTTCACTTGAAGAACGGGCTCACATAAAATAAAGTACATAAAAACCTGGAATGTTATCGTATATTATGTCAAGAGCACGAATTATAGGCAGCTGCCAAATATATGATCGCTTTAGGCGTGTTATTTTTTAATATATATCGGAGCAATGCTACGTTTCTTATTACAGAATGTTTTATAGGTGCTATTTACAAAAAAATTCATGGGCACCTAAACATGTATTGCTTAGACAAAGGCCTTACACTAGCACCTTCGCCAGAAATTTAAATAACTTTTTATGTATTTTTCTGTAGTTGCGACATATATGTTAAGATAATACAAACGAACTCCTTCATCCAAATGCTTGTTTTACAAAGAAACCAATATATAAAGCATAAGCAACGCCTTGAAACATACTTATCGTGAGGAAGAAAACATTACTTTCTTTCGGATATAACGCCGGGGTAAAAGCATTATACAAAAAAAAGGGAAATAACATTTTCTTTCAGTAACAAAAAGTACTTCTCTAGCATTATTTGCCATTATTATCCTGCTACACACAGACACGTTAAGTTAAATTTAATGTTAAGAAACAGTCTTTAGTTAATACAAAAACAATTTTCGTTTTCACAGTGATGATGTTTACTAGTAAGCGCGTAAAAATCGATGGATTCCATGTATAACAGTAAACTGCGTAAAGTTTAGTTGTGAATTTACAATTTTGTAGTGACTTATTACAGCAGTAATTGAGGGAATTTCATGGCTAAAATTTTGTCTTGTTTGAGAATAAATCACAAATATGGGTAGACAACAGAACAATATAGTTATTTTTGTATCTAGAACACGAAATACCTTTGCGTTTAAGAATGGAATTTATTTGCAATGCAAACAATATTTTTTCGAAAATTGTAATAAAGACAATTGAGTAATATACAACAATTTAATTTATATTTGAAATCGTTTGAACTGTGTTTGAATCAAGACGGTTTAAGCGCTGTGACTATCATAGCGATAGCAACCTAATAAACAATAAAAATTAGTATATATTGTAGTTCATATTCTCAGTGTTAAATTCAAAATGAGCTAGGAAAGTTAAGACAAGAATTTACCAGGGGAAGTACTGGAAGCGGCACAAAATGTTGTTTCACAATTAATCACAAAAGAATCGTCGAGACGGTGCGCGATTGCCTACAACGAATTGAAAGGGTGGTGTAGTTCGAAGAAAATTCTAAAAGTGTCCGAATCGGTATTACTGGCATATTTTGAACATAAAATAAATTAAATTAAACCTTCGAAGTTATGGTCTGTATGTTCCATGTTAAAAAGTACATTGAATGCCAAAAAAATTTACATATTATAAAATTTACAAAACTATTACCAGTTTTCAAAAGCATATCAGTTGTATACCGCCCGAAAAAGTTCAGAATTCTAATAAAAGAGGAAATTGGAAGATTTTTACAAGAGGCACCTTATTCTGCGAGAAAAGGTAATTCAAATTAATATCAACCCATCGATTTAACTAATTTTAGATAACTTTTCAGGTCATTTTAATAATTGGTGTTTGTGGAGCTTTGACAAGAGATGAGCTACTAAAAATAACGATCGATGATAATGGAATACAAAGATTCAATTATTATTATAAGAATACCCGATTCCAAAACCCATACTCCGAAATGTTTTATGATTTCAAATTATGTTACATAAATATATGTATTATAAAAAATATAATAGTATATTATGCAACAAGTTTTATAAACGACACTTTAGTCACGAGTTTGTTTAGGCACGAGCGGAGCGAGTGTTTAATAAACGAGTGATTAGAGGAGTTTATAAAACGAGTTGTATACTATACTTTTTCTACGACCAAGCCAACAATGAAAATTGAAACGTTTACGTGTCTTTTATTAAATCTGCAACATTAATCGTAACATAAACATGTATGTAATATAATCTTACTAAATTAACTTATTTAGGTAAATATACATTAACAGTTAAATTAGAAAAATTACTACAGTTATTGAAAGAAACCATTGACGTTCCCGAGTTTTTTCCATCAAACTGTTTTATTTGATTGGAACTCGAAATAACAGTATTTTCAGAGCTATTATTGCAATCCAAACTTACTGCTTCATTGTTGTCAAAATTTATGTTTATACTTTCAGCAATGTCAAATTCAGCAATATCAAAGTTAGAATTATTGTTGGTATTTCTGATAGGACCTTCCGAAGTTTCAATTATATTTTCCGTGTTTTCAATGGAATTTATAATTTTGTTGGCAGTTTCAATTTTATTAGTGAGTGAATGATCAATATATGCCTCTGCGACGGTAGTGGAGCGCCACCCTCCATGGCGCTTGAGGGCAGTGATGTCAGCTCCAGAGTCTACTAATATAGTGGCCGATGATCGTCTTAGACAATGGCCTGTATATCTGGTAGGGTCTGGCAATTTCAAAAACTGGGCAATCTCTCGGGCAATGTTACCAAATTTGTTTATTCCAATAGGCTGTTTCGTACACTTGCCTCGTTGATAGTTTAAAAAAAAACGGGTAACGTTAGTAGGCAGATTTGAGGGGCGGAGTTGCATGTACTTTTTACAAGTCTTATAGAAGTTTCCTCCGATGACAAATTGCCTTTCCGTTTTAGTTTTAGTGTCCGGAATGTGGACTAAAAAAGCTGTA
>NW_019416463.1:1166630-1187029 GCF_000390285.2 Anoplophora glabripennis | reverse complement strand
TATAATAGTATATTATGCAACAAGTTTTATAAACGACACTTTAGTCACGAGTTTGTTTAGGCACGAGCGGAGCGCAGCGGAGCGAGTGTTTAATAAACGAGTGACTAGAGGAGTTTATAAAACGAGTTGTATACTATACTTTTTCTACGACCAAGACAACAATGAAAATTGAAACGTTTACGTGTCTTTTATTAAATCTGCAACATTAATCGTAACATAAACATGTATGTAATATAATCTTACTAAATTAACTTATTTAGGTAAATATACATTAACAGTTAAATTAGAAAAATTACTACAGTTATTGAAAGAAACCATTGACGTTCCCGAGTTTTTTCCATCAAACTGTTTTATTTGATTGGAACTCGAAATAACAGTATTTTCAGAGCTATTATTGCAATCCAAACTTACTGCTTCATTGTTGTCAAAATTTATGTTTATACTTTCAGCAATGTCAAATTCAGCAATATCAAAGTTAGAATTATTGTTGGTATTTCTGATAGGACCTTCCGAAGTTTCAATTATATTTTCCGTGTTTTCAATGGAATTTATAATTTTGTTGGCAGTTTCAATTTTATTAGTGAGTGAATGATCAATATATGCCTCTGCGACGGTAGTGGAGCGCCACCCTCCATGGCGCTTGAGGGCAGTGATGTCAGCTCCAGAGTCTACTAATATAGTGGCCGATGATCGTCTTAGACAATGGCCTGTATATCTGGTAGGGTCTGGCAATTTCAAAAACTGGGCAATCTCTCGGGCAATGTTACCAAATTTGTTTATTCCAATAGGCTGTTTCGTACACTTGCCTCGTTGATAGTTTAAAAAAAAAACGGGTAACGTTAGTAGGCAGATTTGAGGGGCGGAGTTGCATGTACTTTTTACAAGTCTTATAGAAGTTTCCTCCGATGACAAATTGCCTTTCCGTTTTAGTTTTAGTGTCCGGAATGTGGACTAAAAAAGCTGTACCTAGGTCATCAATATCCTTTGTTTTGATTTTCATTAGTTCTTCTCGCCGGCAAGCCCCCATTACTCCAAAAATCATTGCAACCTAAAGCAGAAAATAATACATACCGATATTTAACGCATATGAACAGTTTACCTTTGTGAATAAAAATTTTTCATCTGGTGTTGTAGTTATAAATTTTTGTATTTGCCGGGATGTTAGAATCTTGGACTTTTTTGGTTTGTATCCATCTGATGTGCGTTTCAAAAATGAACACAGTTTTGGGTATTTACTGATGTCAACATTGTTTTTGAGGTTAAGTGTTGAACGGAGCATGGAATATATCGCCCACAAAGAAGATGGCTTCATACTTGCTGAAAGTTGTTGAAAGTAGGCGAGCAAAACGGTTTCGGAGTACATTTTTATTTGCTTTTCACTGCACCATTTGGAGAACAGATTGTAAGCCCGTTCGTACTGAATTCGCGATTTCTCGTGCAGCAAATTATTGGTTGCTCTAATCGCTTGTTCTCTAATTTCTGGGGGTGTGGCGGTAAATTCTTCAATTTCTTGTTCAATTGCTTCCATTATCTTGCAAATTACGAAACACTTACAAATGTAATAATTGCTTGTCAAAAGTCAAAGTTGACGTTTCGTTCGGCCATCACAAGACGTGACTAAGAAAACTTCGGCCCGTGATTAATAAGGCGGGAACATCCGAATATGGTTCAAACAATGTTTAATGATTTGTCGTATTTAAACTAATATTTAGCGTACCGATTGGCCGTGTAAAATATGCTGTTTTAGAGATGGGAGTAGAAAAAATAATATAATATTACATGAAAATCATGATAATATAATATCGGTCAAAATGACATTTTGATCATTTTTTTCAACTTAAAACTGGAAAAATAATATTTTTGTAATCAATTCAGAATAAAAAAATGTCAAATTTGACGTATACAAAGTGCCGTTACAAACTTAGGATTTTTGCAATGTTTCTATATGCACAAATAACCAGAAAACTATAATAAATTTTATAAAATGCCCTGTAACTTTTATATTTATTTTTTCTAAGACTTCTAAGTTTAGTGTTGATGAAGAGTGACACTTATGACTGATCACTTTATATACAGGGTGTCCCACTAAGGTCGGCGAGGTACGATATTAGGGAAAGTATAAGTTAGAACTTCGGGAAAAAATTTTGATTAATAAATCGACCAAGGGAAATCGCCGGAAATAGTTTTCAAATTCGTAGCTCGGCCCCTAGGGGGCGCAATCTACATACCAAAACAGAGTTGAATTTTTCTCAGAAATGTTTCCTATTCAGGTATATTAAATAGTACAAATATGGATAGCTGGATTAATTGCGCATTACTTTTGTTATTGACATTTTGTTCTATCTCTCGACAGAAAGGGTGGGGGAAGCCCCTAATGTCTGATCAGAAAAATCAGCATTTTTTTAAGGATTAGTTCATCAAAAGCCCATAGTGTTATATCTCGTTGTAAAGGTCTTTTCATGCTTTATCTCGTGGTGATACCTATACCTATAGATGGTGTTATTGCAAAAGAATGCCGTTTTATGGATTTTTCTCAAAAAATTTAAATGCAATGCTATGGTTTTCTTTACATAAATGAATTCAGTACAAAAAAATGATGGATATAGTATAAGTTTGAAATTTATAACGAAAGTGTTGTTTAGTTATTGGCGCTATTTATGCAAGTATAGGTTCTTTCACGTTTTCTTAAAAAAGTGAAATAGCGGGATAAAACTTTTTATAGGTTAATTTGAAGAGCATAAAAATAGCTACATTTTGACACCGAAAAGGGTTCAATATCTTTTTTTGTTATCAAGTTATTCGCAAATTAGTGAGCAAAAAATAAATAATGATAATGAATTATTGAGGAACACGACGCTAACGAAAAGACATTTAATTACCAAAACAAAATGCGTTTATAAAAGAACCTACCTAAACACGCAGCGAAGGTTAAATTCCTGCATCAATATCTATTCTGTTTGTTATTGTTTTTGTTATTATTTTTAAGATTGTTATTGACTCATTTGCGTAGGTTTAGTGGGACATCCTGTATATACTGAATACTATAGACTTAAATTTTTATTATTTTCTTATATCAGAAAAATACTTATAATAAAATTGAGAAAATAATAATAATATCCCTGGCAATAAACAAAAATATATAATTTGTTTTTAAGTCAAGCTGAGAGAAATATTATTTAACCTGGATTTCGTACAGTAACTTGATGAAAAAACTTACCTGTCATTTATTTAAAACTTTTTCGTCAATCGATATTCAAAACCTTCTAATTATTATGTACATTACTGTCTTACTTTTTGCTCTATAAAAAATGTACAGTAGATTTTATTTGTAAATACAAAATTGTTAATTAAAAAGAAACTGTACACATTGTTTCAAAAACGTTGATTTATAATATAATATAACTATTTATAATAACACAGTTGCTCGCATATAAAGGGTGTTAGTAAATAAGTGCGACAAATTTCAGGGGGTGATTCTACATGAGAAAATAATGGCAGTTTGCTTATAAACGTATGTCCGCAAATTATTCGTTTTCCGAGATACGGGGATCAAAGTTTTTCTTAAAAACTGACGATTTAATTTATTGCTCTGAAACCGGTCGAGATGTGCAAATGAAATTTGGTGGGTTTTAAGAGGTAGTTATTGCGCATTTTTTGACACACAATTAAGAATTTTATGTTCATCATTGGCGCGCGTACGGGTAATAATCTCAATTTTTTTAAAGAAAAAAATGGTACGCCACTGAGATATTACAAATTAAAAATCATTTTTGAATTCCTCGTTCAATTTGTGACAAAAAATCTCTCTTGCCTTTTCTTCGTATGGGGCGCCGTTTTGATGCAAAAAAATAAAACATCTTAACGCGTATTTTTTATTTCTTTAATACATTATCAAGAACTATCTAATACAATAACATTAAACCAGAACAATAACAGAAAATAACACTAATAAAATTTTGAAAAGGCGCAAAGCTACAACAAATGTTCAAAATGACCTCCCTCAGACGTGACACAAGATTCAACTCTTCGCCTCATTGATTGTCGTATTCGCGCAAATATTCCTGGTATATTTCTTATTGTCTCACAGCCGACTATAATTCGATTCCTCAGGTCATCAACATTTTCAACGGGAGTGGAATAAACTAATGACTTAAGAAAACCCCAAATGCAAAAATCAAGAGGATTTAAATCCGGCGATCGAGCAGGCCAATGTTCCGTACCTCCCCTACCTATCCAACGATTTGGATATACTGTGTCTAAGTGATTACGTACATTAATGCTAAAATGGGCTGGTGCACCATCATGCATGTACCATAGGTGTTGTCTCAGCTGTAGAGGAATTTCTTCAAGAAGAACAGGTAACTCTTCCTGTAGGAAATTAAGATAAGATTCGCCTGTTAGTCGTTGTGGGAGGAAATATGGACCGATTAAATGATCATCAATTACCCCAAGCCATACATTTACGGAAAACTGATGCTGAAAATGAGCTTCAAAGATTCCATGGGGGTTTTCCTCAGCCCATAAGTGATTGTTATGGAAATTTCGTATACACTGTCGTCCAAAAGTAGCCTCGTCAGTAAACAAAACGGCATTTAAAAAATTAGGAATTTGAGCGATTTGATGATTAATCCATTGGCAAAAAAATAGGCGCGGAAAAAAGTCTCTAGGTAGTAGAGCTTGCACACGTTCAATATGAAACGGATACAATTGCTGTTCTTTAAGAATTTTAAATACAGTGAAGTTGCTTACATTCAATATGTTGGCAATTTTTCGAGTACTTGTTTCAGGTGACTCCGCAATTAACTCGAGAACTGCTTCTTCTAGTTGCACAGTTCGTACTTCTCGAGGGCGCCCACAGTCAACCGTTTGTTTCTTAAATGAACCATTTTCGCGCAAACGTTGATGAAGACGAGCAAATATTGTGTGATGAGGTACCCTACGTCCTGGATACAACTCAGCATACAATCGTCGAGCTTGCCGACCATTTCCATTACTTCGACCATAGACAAAATGCATGTCTGACAATTCCGCATTTGTAAAATTTTCCATTCTTTTCGATAAAAGAAAAATTAATTACTTATTAACACTAATGTTATAGCAAACTAAAAGCTTAATAAATTAATAATGACGAAACGCTAATTTGACATTTCTTAAAAATATTCGTATTTAACAGACAAATGTTGACAGTAGCCTACTAGGTAATGTATTAAAGAAATAAAAAATACGCGTTAAGATGTTTTATTTTTTTGCATCAAAACGGCGCCCCATACGAAGAAAAGGCAAGAGAGATTTTTTGTCACAAATTGAACGAGGAATTCAAAAATGATTTTTAATTTGTAATATCTCAGTGGCGTACCATTTTTTTCTTTAAAAAAATTGAGATTATTACCCGTACGCGCGTCAATGATGAACATAAAATTCTTAATTGCCTGTCAAAAAATGCGCAATAACTACCTCTTAAAACCCAGCAAATTTCATTTGCACATCTCGACCGGTTTCAGAGCAATAAATTAAATCGTCAGTTTTTAAGAAAAACTTTGACACCCCGTATCTCGGAAAACGGATCATTTGCGGAGATACGTTTATAAGCAAACTGCCATTATTTTCTCATGTAGAATCACCCCCAAAATTTGTGGCACTTATTTACTAACACCCTGTATACGTCACTGATTATTTTATTTTGTCCGTATGTCCCTAATGAATTTATATGGTTCAGCATATTATCGATGTATATTCTGCTTATTTCGTAATGCTATAGTATCTTTCTGAGACCCTGACTAGATTTTTTGTAATCTAAAGTAAATACAGCATATTTTTTCTCAGTCAAAGTTCCTTAATTAAAATACGTAGTTCTGCCTCTGAAAACTACTCCATAATATATGTTCCTGATGCACCAAATTGTAATTACCCATAATTCCACAAATAAACTTTTCCGTTGGGCAACAGCGAGGCAAAAGTCGAAATAAAAGGAATCCTTTTGAACTTTTACGTTCCGCAAAAGCAGAATGAAGTCGTCGGTTCGCTGATCAAAATAAAAAAAGGGAATTCCCAACTTCGCTACGCCAACTATTAACCGAGTTCGCAAAGCTTAAAGTTTTATCTCTCAGTCGAAAAAATATGCGAAGTCTGATAACCAGACACCTCATTAATTCTGAATAAACTGTAATAATGTCAGCGGAGATATATTTAACTTCTCGATTTGTAAACTTGTGGGCAATTTTTATTACCTATGGAACATTTTTAGTAGATATAGTAAGTTTCATTGATTTTTTTCATATACATATAAATTTATCCTGCTATTTTGAATAAAATTTAAAATACTAAAATAAGAAATTTGAGTAAGTAAAGCTTATTTCCTTGCGCTTATGGTGCCATAGAACAGTAATAGTTTCCAGATAGGTTGCACTTAGTGAATCGACAGTAACGTAAGTAGAATAGCCAAAGATTTAACCTAAAATAATACGGATTAATAAATTGTTTTATGGGCTGTTTTTGTTTTGACAGCACATTTCAGCTCGCGATAAAATTAGTTACTTGCTCATCTAAATATCTCTTGTGTTTCCATATTCAATGATTTATTTTTTATTTTTTATTTATTATTATTCCAACAGGAAAACCCCAATTACAGGAATAAAAAAGAACAGAAAATTATATTAACTATGTGATGTTTAACAAATACTCACTATATACTAAATACAAACAAAATGAAACAGTAAGATGAAACAAACAAAATGGAATTGACTGTTACAGCTCATTACAAACAAAAAAACAATCTAAACTATTCGTACCTACTAAACGATCTACCCAATTACATAAACTAATAAATATTAAAAACTAATATATGAATAAAAATATAAAAATGCTAATAAAACAAAACTAACTGAATTACCTGTTTCAACTAAATACCAGCTAGACTAATTAAAAATGCTAAGCTAAACGAGCAGCGAGGTTATAAATACTCCTTAAATTATCGCCATTCAAAAGGTTATACAGGGTGTAAGAAGTTTGACTGCCATTACTTCAGCATGAGATAGAGTAATCATAAACGATCAAAAAAGTTGTATATTACAGGGGCGTAAGATTAACAGTTTTCAAAATACAGCGAGTATTAATATTGGGGAGTTTCATCACAATGTGACAACAGCGCTTAACCTTGTCCTAAAAAATGCAAGCAACTATTATTGTGAAACATTTAGTAAATTTCAATTGTTTTCCAGTTTTTAAATAAATAAAATCAAATGTATCGATTTTGTAGTACGAAGACAGTGTTGGACTTAAATTTTTGCTCGAATTTTAGTCATTATGTACCTCTTAAAACAGGAACTTAACTATTAATTAAATTATGAATTTGAAAAATGTATAATTAAAGTGTCCAAAGATTCAAGCCATCCAAATAATCATACGCATTAAATAAAATTTAGGTACTTTCCAAAAAGCAAAATTCAGTAATTTTTAAACGCACAAGTACAAAACAAACTACAACATATGCCCAAAATGTCCATCACCGTTTTCGATGCACGCACTCGCTGGAAAAACCTCAAGAAAACGAAATAGTGGTACACAAGAAACACTCCGACACGGTCAAATCCAGATACCAACTGAATCGCGTATTGGTGGTTGCTGGACATCTTAGTACCTCGTGTTAATAAACCGCTGCGCCTGCGTCACATTGCTCAATATAATTTTATCGAATTTTAAATTTATTACAACGCTAATTATTTTTTAGAATTAAGCTTGAAGAAGTTGAAAAAAGTGATAAACATTGTATTTTTTTGGTATTTTATGGACGCAGTTATGTCCATATTCCTTAACTCTTTCAGGCACAGAAATTATATTAATTTTTTTACCCAAGCGTCACAAAAAATTAAACTATAGTTCTTGTGAATTATAATGATTTTATTGTAAAGAATACTTAAAACTAAATACATTACAGGTGATTTTGTGACCGTGTGTTAGCTCACAGACTCCTGGGGGGGTGGTACAGGGTCTGTACCACTATGACTGAAGGGAAATGATTGTTGTTATGTCTTATTTAATGTGAAAATAACACAACTATTTACTTCAACATATTTTAATATCAAAAGTCCGTTGGAATGGTTTTACTATTTTTTTCCTATTTTTTTGTAATTGTTAGTCAGTGGCAAGACCACGAAAGTTTAGACCAAAATAAATATAATATATTCACATATATAACAATTGTTAAATAATTTTTATATGTAAGTACTTAAAAAATTCTTACTCTACTATGATAATCTTGATAAAGATTTGTTTGGAACACTATATTGTTAATTATATCAATCAGCATCAAATAGTAGTCTGAATAACTTATATGGAGATGGAGCCTGAATTTCCTGAACAACTCTCGTTACTCCTGAATCTTGATCAAAACCAGGTGGTTCCATTAAATTGTTGGTCTGGCCCCAAATAGGATCCGCATCATACTGCAACTGTTTCTGTATATCCCTAATTTTATTCATAGGTACATTCCATTCAGAATCATCAGATTCTGAATCTTCTACAGAAGCATAAACAATATCATCTTGTGGCATATTATATTCTACTTCCACATCTAGTTTGCCATTAACTATTGAATCTTCATCTGAAGGAAGGTTTTCAAATTCTTTCAAAAATAGGCTCTAGTCCAGCCTTTCAAATTTACATCGTCCATTACAATCTATAAAAACACAATAAAACGAAAGTAATAATTTTGGTCAATGTTCATGGTGGTACATAATTTGTACCACCTCAATTTTATCAAAAATTATGTTAACGAATATTATTTTGTACTTACCAGTGTTCTGATCTGCACTAATACACTTCAATTTCAAGCTTAATATAAAAATTTTAAACTAAAACACCTTATATTACTTTAAAATCACGGGAATATTGCAACACATGAAGAGATTATAAAATCTAATCTTAAAACTGCTTCTCTACAAAGCCAACAGTCACAAAATCAAATATATTCGGAAAAATATTTAGTAGGCAACCAATATAACACATTTTAAAAGGGGGTACAAGTCTAAGTACAAGGCTGTGACGGTTGGGAAATATGTTTGAATAACTGGTACAAAATGTGTACCACCAAGACCTGGAGGAATAAAAAACGGCGGTACATTTTATGCACCACTGAGACTGAAAGAGTTAATTAATCGAACTTTTCTACATCAAGTTGGAGAATTTGATAATTCTTTACTCGGAAATTGTTGAGTTTAGGACCCATGTCATAAGCATAAGGTTTATTTTGTTTATTTTAATGTATTCTATTGTCTGTTAAAATTAAGGCAGTCAAATTCCAGAACTGTCTATAGATTAGATATATCATTGTGGATACTCTTTTTCGGTATCGGACAGATGTATGTCTTTTTCCAGCAAGACTGCAATAAAATACGATTAAATAAAATATGTAAAGACTCCACAAAAGAGCACACACAATCTTTGAGAATAAAACTAGAGATTCCGTCTACGCACCCATTGTAATAATATCTTTAGATTGCTTTAGATTGTTGAGGGACCAAAAAGTTTATATATTTATATTATTACTTTGAAAAAACACTACATGTAGCGCCCCCTAGAACTGATTGCAAAATAGTTATTATTTTCGTAATTACCACCTCAGAAAACATAGGCATACAAACTTTCTAGACAATCGGTTTAAAGATGCTAAATAATTTTTTTAACTTTAACACCCTGTAGATCGAAAAGGAGCAACATTCGGATAAAACATGCTCTATTTTGAAGTCGACATTCTGCCATTGAGCTCTATCCCATTACCAATGAATCACCCCGTCTATAAAAAAAAAATTTAATTTTTGGACACTAGACACTTTATTATTAATTATTGTGGAAATACTGAAGCTTAAATATTTTTCTTTTAATTATATGGGTTAGTAATGCTGATCGTTCAATTTTCATGTTTTTCTTTGATAGTGTTCGATTTTTCTTTCCCTACCCAATTAAAGTTAAATTTAGGGCTATTCTCCAGGGTACGATCGAAGTGGTCTTTGGTTTTACCAATAATTGAAGTAGAGAATGCTTAGTGAATAAAGTATATCACACGCACTCAGGTTCCTTCATTTCAACTCAAGTTTCAAGTCATTGGAGACATAAAAAAAATCATTGTTTCCATTTAAGTTGAGTATAGGTATATCAACAGAGAATAAAATTACAATTTCTAGTTACCAGTTTATGTTTTTTATTAAAATACAATACCTACATTGGCAAAAAATAGGTCATTCAATATTACGCTGACTGTACATACGTCAACGTCATTTTGCTAAGTATATAAGTTTAATAACAGTATGGGTTCATCACAATATAAGACTAAGACGTTTTTAGTGTCGAAGTGGTATATAAAATTTTTAATATTTCGGAAAGCTTTCCACAAACGATAAACTGAGAGCTTAGACAAAGAAGAAGCAACATTGTATATAGATTATCTTTATTACACATGAATAATATCCTCCATAAGGTACATAAACTCCAAAGTGCAAAATAATTCTAGCAGAAACAAACCTCGTAAAAGATTTCTAAAATATCATCTTCATTAGTGCCTTTGTCGTAACTAAATATATCTTGATTAGAGAACAAATCGCATTATGAGAATGATCTTGGGACTAAAACGGGCACATTTTAAAATTGATAAAGTGTATATTTTTTATAAGAGCCTTCTTAATTCATCTAAATAATATTAAATTTCTTTTTCTTTTCAATGTCGCGTTGTCAAGAATCGATGCTTTTATATATTTTTTGTTCGTGTACTGAGAAAATTTGAGAGAACACTTAACTTCTAATTCATACAAAAATAGTACTGAAATAATAATGTCTTATACAGGGTGTTCAACATTCTCTTCCCAAAATTGATGTTTTCATATTCATATTTTTCTATTTTTTTAATGGAATATCGTGTATTTTATGATATGTAGTAGCGGAATCTTCATTTTAATATCAAGGAATCTACTTGTATCTTTGGCGGTTTTTAAGTATAACTACTCAAAGACAAAACGGACCTATTTTTTGATACAAAAATTAAGGAAATAAAAATGCATTAAAATCATATAAAAAACAATTTGTATAGTTTATAAGAATGTATAACATAAGTCAGCGTGACAATTTATAAGGCAGAATAAAATAAATATTTGATACTATTGGAAAGGGAATATGACAAGAAATTTAGAAGTATGACTCTTTCAAATAGGTAAAATAGTTGGCAATAATCTTAGTACGTATTTTGGAAGGTCCAGAATATATTTACAATAGAAAAATCCTTATTTTTATTTTGAAAATTAGTTTTATTTTAATTTCCTTATTTTCAATATTTTTCTGATGTATCCAACTATTACGCTGTTACCAACTTACTTTACCCATTTTAAATAGTTTTTCCCTAAATTTATCTTTATATTCAACATTTAGGTGGTAGGTTGATCATATTTTATGTTACGAATTTTTATATTTACATTTTATATACATATTACATTTTATCTTACAAATTTATTTATTTATACATATTACATTTTTTATTATGAAATTTTACGTATAGGGCAATTAATTGAGCCTTTAAATCACAATTTGGTCAACTTGACTGAATTTTTGATATGAGTTAGTTTGAGGTATACCTAGTAACAATAAGTGACAGTAATTTTTTTTCAACTCCCGGCTAAGGATGAAAAATGATAAAATAAAGGGGTTTTTCCAAATAACTCAAAAGGGGCGTAAGAGCTAGAAAAAATATTTTTTTATAAAAGTTGTAGAGCATAAAATTTTACATAAAAATGGCCTATAGACTTTTTCTTGTACTATTAAAATTAAGAGTTAGGATGGCTAGTAGTTAAGGGATGAATTCAGAAATTTAAAAAATCATAAGCAGAAAAAAGGAATTAATTTTATAATTTTTTTTCAATCTACTCTAAAAAATGTAAGGTTTATTTTCAGAAAAATAGATATATTTTTTAATTTAAATAAAAAAATTATAACAATTTCAATTTTTTAATTGTTAATTTTTATCATTTAACACTAAAACAAATTTTTCTTCTATGCCATTCGATTGATTATTTAAAATAATGAAAAGTTGCTTACGAAATTTTGTTTTATAAGAAAGATAAAAATCACGTTCGTTTTGTGAAGAAAATTAAAAAATATATCTATTTCTCTGAAAACCTTTTCAAAAGGTAGTTTACATTTTTTTGAGTAGATTGAAAAAAAATTATAAAATTAATTCATTTTTCTGCTTGTTATGATTTTTTAAATTTCTGAAGTCATCCCCTAACACTGCTAATTTCAATAGTACAAGAAAAAGTCAACGGACCATTTTTATGTTTAATTTTATTGTTTACAATTTTTATAAGAAACTTTTTTTTCTATCTCTTACCCCTTTTGAGTTATATTGAAAAAGCCCTTTATTTTATCTTTTTTCACCCTTGGCCGGAGGTTGAAAAAAAATTTACTGTCATTTATTATTATTATATACCTCAAACTAACTTATATCAAAAGTTCAGGCAAGTTGACAAAAATTGCGATTCAAAGGCCCATTTAATTGGACTAGTATTATATTTTATGTAATGAATTTATTTATTTATACATATTACATATTGTGCTACAAATTTTTACATATTACATTTTGTGTTATGAATTTTTACATATTATATTTTATGTTACCGATTTATTTATTTATACATATTACATTTTGTGTTACAAATTTTACAAACTTCAATTTGTTATTTACAAGATTAATTAAAAAAAAGAGTGAGGCTATGATAAGAGGAGGGGTCACATCTGTATATGTAGCAGCTAAGCTACTATGTCCTAATTATTGCCTAATAATTTATGCCCCTGCAATATGAGCCAGCCCTATAATTTATAGCCAAACATTTCAATCGATATCGCCTCTATTATTTATATGACCAATTCAAGTTAGCTATGGAAGACATCAAATATTTAAATGATTGCTTAAAAATAACGTTGCTTTTTCCAATATTGTAGCGATCAATATATACATTATATTATTTGATTTTTTGGTACGCTCATTTATATTTCAGAAAGCCAAATGAAGCAAAGGAATTTTTTTGTAAATAAAAGATAAATGGTATATCGGATGTTTTAAGTGTATTTAATGTGTGTAATGTGTGTGTGTGTATTTAATTGAGAAGTAGTGTAGAATACAATTTATTGAGGTTACTATGGTCTAAAATTGACTTAATCAAGTGTTGCTGCCAATTTACAGGGTGATAATATTAAAAAAATTATTTCTACAGATGTTTCCAAGATCCAATGAAGTTTAAAATTTCAGTGAGATGTTTGTAAAAGAATTTAAAAAATTATACACATTTTTGGTATAGTATACCATTTGTAGCATGCATTTTATACAATGTTATATAATGTCACACGTCACAAGTCTCATCAAAATGACAGAAAAAAATTTATTGTAATTTCATCAAGAGAAATATTTTCGGATATTTGGAATCAAATGATTCACATCAAAATGTAAAAAAGCCACGTCAGATGTGTGATGTGTTTCAGTTTAATGTAAGCAGGTGGCAGTTTTGTAATAATAATGGCCGCAATATCAATAAGATAATTATTAAATTGCTTGAATATTATAGACGACACAGAGAAAGTTGACTTATTTTTAGTATTAATCCGGGCGAATTAAACCAAACACATGCCTGTTTCAAAAATCGGGCCTAACTCGAATTTTATGGCCTTAAAATTAAGTAAAAAAATATACAGAATAAAAGCCTAAATATGTGTTTATAACAAAAAAAAAAAATGCTCTTTTTTCAGATTCAAGTTAATGGTTTACCTTGTAGAGCACGTGATTTGAATGTGGTAAAATGGCAAAATTCATGTCTAAAATATATTATACATTAAATATTTATTTTACATACTTTTAATATTCTTAGAAAAATATAAAAAGACAACTTTCTCTAGTAATACAATTCATTAAATAAAATATGGTAGAATTGAATGTAACAGTTCTTTTAAATACTATAAAATGCAGTCTTTATATGTAATGTTGATATTGTAACATTCAATAATATTCTAGACACAATTTACGCAATGACTGTAACAGTTAATTTCAAGACAATATTTTATACGTCGACCTCTTCTGAGCACGGGAAATAGAATACTGATCACCTATTTCCAAAGAAATAATTGACTTTTGTTTTTAAATACGTAAAAAGACCTTCTTACTTTCCAAATATCGAAAGCATAATGAAATTACCAAAGAAAACGTAAAAGTCAATAAAAATTTATTTAATGTATGTAAAAAAGTCGATTTTTGACGGTTTTTTTCAAAAAGTAATATAGCAATCATATGTATATCTATGTAAGTATGTCGGCACTTAGGCTTTATTAGACCCCTTGTACACTCTCCTTCATTACTCGAGTACTTTTCTTCAAACCATCCTATTTACTACACGGGTGGCTTGGTTGCAAAGTCACGTACAGTTTATGTATGGGCACCATGGTCTTGAGTTACAGAGATTTTCTTTGCTCTGTTCTCATTACCATTTATCGGGGACCACACGCATGCGGCAAATGTTGAGCGACCCAGGTCTCTGGTAGGCTGCCACAGCCACGTCCCCTAGCCTGCCTTAGATCACCTATCCAAATTCCAGCCTGCGTCCGTGATGCTTACCTCGGCAGATCGAAATCCACCGGCCAAGACACCTAGCTAGGCGGTCCCCATAGCAATCATATATTTTAATAGGCTTTTTTATTAGCAACAACTTTCTCATTTAACTTTTTTCGATTGGAGTTCAAGTTTTCTTTTTATTAGCGAAAAACCGTTTTTTTGATTTTTATGAATTTTTTAGGTTAACTTCGCCGTTTATGTGCCACAGGGAAAATACACTATCTTTCTTAGATTTTTTTTCCTATATCACCATATTTTTTGTTTCCAGGTGGTATTTTTTGTAAGCTCTTCTACCTATTGATTGGACTAAAAATATTAAGTAGAACAGCCAGAATACCGTTTAAAAAAACATTATCTCGGCTCTATTGGTCAGATCGAGACACTTTTTTTTAAATTCATGTTTCTTTAAGTACCATTTGATGTAATTAGTTTGAAATCTGTATATTAAAAAACCGCCGAAATCGCCCTAGTTCCATTTTTTTTTTCGGTTTTTTGTTAATAACTTTTTTATTTTGTAACTTAAAAATCTGAAATTTACTCAAACGCGAGACAATGACCTTTCGATCATTTTTTACCGAATTTCGATATCTTGACTTGGGCAGAAGATATACGTGCTCTTATTTTCGACTTTATAAATTTGCAGTAGGCCGCCATTTTAAAATTGGTGGTCTGAATTGCGGGTATTTGTTGAGCACCCGGGTATTTGTTGAGCACCCCAATAGCTATCTGTTCCTGTAGTTTCAGTCAAATTTGTTCTTTTTATTTAATGCTGAAAATTTTGCACATTTTTTTTATTCACCGCTAATTTTGCAATGTAAAAAAAATTTTGCGAACTTTCGCAAAAGCCTATCCTTGTAGTAAATTTCCTCAGGAACAAAATGTGGATGTCGATTAGAGGCTTATTTTCGGAGATATAATCGAAAAACTGAAAAAATAACATTTTTTTTTCTTTTGTTATGACGCTCGGCATCTACAAATACACAAATTTAGGCTTTTATTCTGTATATTTTTTACTTAATTTTACGACCATAAAATTTGAGTTAGGCCCGATTTTTGAAAAAAAACGTAATACGCCCGGACTATATTATGTATAATAGGCGAAATTACTATTTGAGAGTTACTAGATGGTTAATTGTAAAATTGTCATTAGTAGTTTGGATTCACATGTCTTTTTACGGTAAACAAATCGGTATTGAAGATAAATTAATTTGTTTACTAGAATTGAAAAGATAAATGTTCAATCATCTTGGTAGGTGGGTATTCTGATAGAATAAATATTGTGAGCGACAAAAAAATTACATTAAAAATGTAAAATTATACCTACTTTTTAAACATTGGAATAAGTATAAAAAGATTTAATAAATTTGTTCAAGTGAAACTACAATTGTTTGACTGCAGTTGTGTAAAATCGTTTTTATCTGGAAAATATTTTCAGTTTTTACAAGAAGTATACCTCTATTTAAAATTAAGTAAGTTTTCATTATTTTTGTTGTGTACTAACAATAAGTAGTCAAATAACAAATTGCCTTCAATGAAAGCAACTAAACACAAAAACTAAAAACACTTCTATGTTTCCGGTGGTCTATTACGTATTTATAGAAACATCAATACGGTGCATGGTAATGTGAAATAAAAAAAATGCTACGTGCAACAAATAATTAAAGGAAAGTTTTCATGTAGGTTGAATATAACTACTTCGAGTTCTAGGTATGGCTGTACAATACAAGCTCGCCTGATTTGGTCGCATGCAGCAGAATTAATTGGAAAACTAAATAAATTACATCTACATCTATTTTTTGTTGTAAATAAAGCTTACTCACGGTCTCAGGGATGTTCTCATTGGCCGACTCACCTGAAACAAAAGAAATTTTTAAATTTTCTTCGGCACAAAAAACTGTATTTTGTAATTGGTAGTCGGAAAAATTCATTAGACTATTGCCACTGACTTCATAATAATAATAATAAATATTTTTGTGTATGATATGTTGAATACTTGTCTTTATTAGATATTGATTAGATATGTATTTATTAATGGTAAATAAACACAAATACGTCTTTTTTTCTAAATCGGTACCACAGACAAAATAGCTAACGCCCCAGACCACTACTGGAATATGCCAGCAGTTTTAAATTTCCGAACTGCCGATAGAGTACACCACCAGCAGAATTTTAAGAATCAAATGAAGTGGCCCGCATTCCTACGCGGATCCTAGCAACATATAAACAACACTTTGGCAATGTTGCCAAGCGTGCTTATGGATTTATTTTGTACACTTTTTTATCAATATCCCTTTTTTGCGTTACTGTATTTACTTAAATGTATGATGTAAGTATTGATAAAGATGTTTTAAAGAATCAACGAATATCTATGTAGTTTCATATGATATTCTGCAGCGGTGTCGCAGTTAGGTTATTTAATCATAATTTCGTTAATTAGCTACTATTGTCATTTTTTTTTTGGTATTGAAATACTGCAGAAAATATATTTCCAAATAAACAAAATTCGAAATGATATTTTAAACAGCTTGTAATATAATGTTTTTAATATTTGATAATAATGATAAATTTATTTAATATACAAGGTGGGTTATTAGTACGTCGCGGAATGTAGCTACAGAGATTTTTTGTGTGTTTTGACACCCACTTGTAGGTTTAATAATTAAAGATAGAAAAAAATACAAACGTGCGACTTTTCCTATATTTGACATTATCAAAATTTGGTTAATAAAATAACATTAAAATACCTACCAATTTATACAAATTTTCCACATGCAAGTAATTTTGATGAGACCGTTGAAAATATACTTTAATTTGCTATTTATTGCTTTAAAAACAAATTCAGAATTATCAAACATTTCGTCCTGTATTTATTCTTTCAATATTTAATAAATTTTAAGGTCATTAATAATATATTTTGTTGAAGTGTCCCACAAAAATATGTCTAAAGGACTAAGATCGAGGCTGTTTTCGGGCCACCTACAATTTCTAAAAATATTTTTTAGTGTTCGTTGACGGGATTCGTCCTCCAAAGTAAATTTGCCGATATTCCTGAATATATTTTGCACATTATTGTTATTTGAATAATACAGTTTAATCATGTTTTATTTTTCGTCACCAGAATAACCCATTTTATTTTTTTTTAATTTTTTAAATTAAAATGGGTTATTTTGATAATGATATCCCATGTATTTTTAAAGGAAGGTTCGTTTATGTCGTTTTAGTAACTGTAATTAGTAATGACTAATTACAGTCACTAAAATTTTGATATAAAGTTAATTAGAGTTGAAAATATGTATCACTAAGAATGTATGCATTGTTTATGAGACATCCATCAATAAATTTTGACATAAGCCTACTTTGAGAAAAGTAATAATACACCGTAATATTGTAAAAGTTTAATAAAAGCCATTTTTCTGGAAAACCGTCCACATTAGGAAGTTCTAACAAGAGTACATTATTTTTAGAAAATAAAATTTTCATTAGAAATTAGAGCCCCAATGGTAAAAAACTTAACCTTAAAAAAATTAGAACTTAAAATGTAATAGGAATGTAGCATAACTAGCGCCCTCTATGAAATATCCAAAAAAATAATTAGACCGGCGTATTTGGCATTAAACCCCGGAAAACCAAATTTCATAAAAATATTTCGTTTGGAAATTTTCGTAAAAATTCCCTGTATTTACGGGAGGTCTTTTTGAAACACCCTGTATAATTGAAGAAAGTATTAGTTCAATATTCAATTCGATTTCTCAATATTTCAATATGTATATATTTTTTTCAATATTTCAGTATTTTACAATATCATTACCTCCTATAAGAAGTATCTCTATCAAATGGAGGATATAACGCACAGTCATTTATTGATGCTAATAGTGTAGATATTTTTTAAAGGTATTTGTGCCTCAGGAAAATAATAGTACACTTCGCTGAATAATCATTTTGTTCGTTATGGAGATCTATGCTTTGAATTTGGAATGAATACGTTACATAACAGGTATGTTACACCCACATTAACAATCGATAATAACATTTTAAATTATCTGGTGCATAATTTCAATTTGTTGGCTTTGTTTCAGTACATTCAGTCTAGAAATATCCGATTTATATACTTACTCCTAGAAGTGCGAGTCATACCCTACTTACGGAGATGTTCCGCCTGATGAAGCGGGTTTTGTCTGATGATAATGCTGATTTTTTATATAAATAATCATTATTTTTAGATAAGAAATTTTCTCTAGTAATTCACTGATGACATTGTTATTTCTATTCTATGGTGCCTTGTATTTATTTTCTCTTGTTGTATATGTAATTATTCTATTCAACTTTTAACTGTTCAATACTATTTACTAGGAAAATTTAAAAATTGATACATTAATTTCATTCATATATTAAAAATTAGTTATTATTACTGTATTGTCCATTGATTGGGATAAAAATAAATGAATAAATAATTAAATAAATAAATAAAAACTGTATAGGTAAATTTAAAACTTTTAAGTCTGTATAAAAAATATTCTGCGTTATAAGATCACGAAATTTGAGACTTGATGATGCTGATTAACGCTACGTAGCCAAATATTAATGAGGTGTCCTGGTTCTCAATGTGCCACGCTGTATATTAAAACATTTCAGAAAAAAATAGACCAGATCACACAAAACTACAGGATTATCAACATTTCCGGATAAAATTGGAAATTACGTGGGTGCCTAGATTCATCCGATTACAATCGAACACAAAACAAAAAGGAGTAATTTAAAACTTACATAATAGAAATTTGTTTCTGTTTTATATGAGTTGTTAATCCCAATCATCGATTTGCAATTTATTAATACTAAAAATATTTTTTTTGGGTTTTCTATTACCGGAATAGATATAATTGTTTTCGTTCATACGTTTCAATATAGCGGCTGAACGGAATTGAATTCATCTCGGAATAACTCATTCATTACTGAAAACCCTTGCATTAGGATTTTATTACAGGGATATAGAGGTTCAGGTGCAGCAGGATTTATGCCTTGTATCAGTCACTGAGTGCAGGATGATGAAAATCAATGGCAATTGAATAGCAGTTGGATTGATACATAAGTTATAGGTAGATTTATTTTATTATTATACTTGTAGCTATCTATAGACAATAAAAAGTCTCCGACGTAAAATGTTAGTAGTCCTTTATAAAACATTTCTGTTAGTCTAAACATCATTTAATCAAAACAAATTTTGTTTATTTACGTTCAAATATCTAGAAGAATGGCATAAAACTATTTGTGCTGCTAAAAACTGGTGTGGGACTGTTTACAAATGCTGACTGAACTGGCCACCAACAATACAGTCAGACTGTGTTGGGTGCCAGGGCACAAAGGCATTTGTGGAAATGAGAAAGCGGATGAACTTGCTAGGAAGGGATCCGAGACAGTGTTCATTGGCCCGGAGCCCTTCTGTGGCACATCTCCCAGTGTGGTCAGGCGGGCTCTGGGCAAATGGACAGAGACAGAACATAGGAAATACTGGACTTCAAGGCCAGGACATAGCCATTCTAAGGAGCTTATGGAGTATCCTTCGAAGGGAAGAGCGAATGAGCTACTGAGCTTGAATAGAATCCGGCTCAGGAGAGTGACAGGACTCATAACGGGACACTGTCACTTTAGGAAACATCTACATAAGCTAAAGCTTGTAGACAGTCCAGTCTGCCGAGGATGTGAATCAGCGGATGAAACTTCTCTGCATATCCTGGGCGAGTGCCCGGGATTTGCACGTAGCAGAATG
>NW_019416463.1:1132474-1164523 GCF_000390285.2 Anoplophora glabripennis | reverse complement strand
TATAGTCATTAACGTTATTGAAACTGACAGCTGCTATACAGCTCGTTGAGAAATGAGGTTAAGTTGGTCGCTATAAGCTACTCCCTACGTCCAATGTGTCAGAGCCAACTTCGACCACGTTTTTATTTGAACGCTCGTTATAAAAACAGTACAGAGCATGTTGTATATTTTTTGAAATGAAAAAAAAAAATGTTTTTCAATCATAATATTATTGAACATATTTGTTTAATATTTAATTTCTTTTTACGGGTTCCGTATTTTTAAAACTGTCCTGTGTTTAAAAATAGGCATATGAATTTTGAATCAGCAGAGTATTGATGTTAAATAATCCAAGTTACTCTGGTAATATAATCTGTATTGCACTATATTTTCTTTAAGTTTTTCACCATTCGTCAACATTTGCATGCGAGATTACAAGCTGCCAACACTCCTCTCTGAATTTCAATCAATAGCCAATAAGAATTCCTAGTTGGGACGACTGACGAAACTTCGAAAACACTCTTTTAAAGCAAGAGAGCAAAAAACTTCGGAAACGCATTCTCTTCCCCCAAATTAACTTGACTTTGTTGCTGGCATTTCATTGAATTGTATCAACCAAGTCCGAGGGAAACTCCGGGAGAGGAAACAAGTATAAGTACTTGTTATCGTGAGTAAAAGAAATATAGCTTGAAAGATATAAGGTGTTCCTCTAGTGATACGAAAAAGTGATAAGAAAAATAAGCAAAACTTCTTTCAGAAAACATGCAGTGTGTTTCACTTAAAGTCGGGACACCTCCGTATTTAGGATGGCGTTGGCCGATTTCCAAAATTCTTTTTTTTTATGTGAAAGTACTCAAAAAGGCCTACTTTATGATATTATATTTTTTGATATGTGATCTTTTCTACGGCCTACTATCATTAAGAAAAGACCCTCAAATATTAAGAAATATATTAGTCATTTTTTAAGAAAGAAATGGATATCATTTTCGATTTGATCACACCTCAAAACACTAAATACAAAATTTCATTATTATAGCTTTTACAGGGTGTTCACTAAATAGGTGCAAACTTTGAAAAATTCCACGTATTGCAGAGTGTCCTGTATTAACAGTGGAAAATATTTTCATGATATTGTTTCATAATTTTATTAACCGAAGGTATATCCATGCAGTTTCATTGATTTCACTCATACAGGGTGCACACAATAGCACAAGCAAATTATATATATTTTGTATTAAACCAGAAATGAATTTCACAACGAAATAATATTTTATTCAATTTTCGTGGCTGAAAACATACATAGGTGTTGTATTTTTGAAACCGAGAGAGTTCCACGAAACTAAATTCATACAGGACATAGCTAATACAATGCGAAACATCGCCTTAATGTTAAAAATGTTGTCACCGCCGTTCTTGGTGGTGAAAATTCGAAATATTTGGAATTATTCAAATTTCGTGGCTGAAAACATACATAGGTATTGTATTTTTGAAACCGAGAGAGTTGTACTAAACTAAATTTGTACAGGACATAGCTAATACGATGCGAAACATCGCCTTAATGTTAAAAATGGTCACCGCCGTTCTTGGCGATGAAAATTCGAAATATTTGGAATTATTCAAATTTCGTGGCTGAATACATACATAGATATTGTATTTTTCAAAACCGAATTAAAATTTTTGTTTTGTTTTAAAATACAGTAAAAAAGTAAGCAAAGTTCTAATGGTATCTAATCTCCTAATGGTAGAAAATATATGTGATATTGCCAAGTGCTTCATTTTATTTAGTCATGAAAGACGTTGTATAGGGTGTTTTGGAGTTTTGGGAGTTTATAATTTTAACAATTTAGTTCACAGTTTGCAATTGTGCATTACTGTCCTGAATAAGACCAAGAGGAAACTTTTTGTTAGGTGTGTAATTATGAAAAACTCATCAATTTTTGTTAGCGTATTTAAATTACTATTTTACAAAAACATTAATAAAATAACATAATATAAATAAAATAAATTCAAAATAATAACTTTAATTAATAAAATTATTCGATTCAACGATTTCTTCCTTAAAATAAAATTAATGAAAATAAAACTAGGGAAAACGTACAGAAATCGTGTTCTGACGTCATACCACATAGGCGACTAGACCACATACTTGGCTGGTCCCACATATTTATTTATTTATTTATTTATTTATTTATTTATTTATTTATTTATTTATTTATTTATTTATTTATTTATTTATTTAGAAGTTACAATATCCAATGGGACAAAGTCCCAATCACAGGATAAGGTAAAACAAAAAACCTTAACTAAATTTTAAAAAGACAAACTAACATTAAATATAAAAATATAAATAGAGCAATCAAAATATAAAATATAAAATCCAGAAAAAGAAAGTATAAACAATAACAGACAAATAAAAGAAGTAAGCTAACTAACATATACAAGATAAGGATTACATTTGCTAGACAAACAATTTTTTGTCATTCACAGAATGAAAAAATATACCAAGTCGATCTTCATACTTCTGGTAATTGAAAATCATTTGATATAGGGGAGATGCTGTTAGTAAATTGGTACGAGGTGTGGGTAATTGTAAAACGGAGTGAAATCTAGAATTAAGTCTAGGAACATTATATAAAATCCTTGAGACTAACGAGTCTGCATTTAACGTGTTATTTATGATTTTAAAAAGGAATATAATTGAAAAAAAAATAAAAAATCTTGGGGTGTACCACGAGGAGGATAAAATTCATTAATAAAATGAATAGTCTTTAAAAATCTCCGTTGTACTTTCTCCAATTGAATATTATAAATATTATAAATGGGACTCCAAACAACCGATGCATATTGAAGTTAGCAACGCACAAATGCTGCATACAATATATTTAGAACCTTTACGTTCTGAAAATCCTTAGAATTACGCAAAATTAAGCCTAAATTCTTATAAGCAGATTTGGTTACTAAACTAATGTGCTCGTCAAATGATAATCTGGTATCGAATGTAACACCAAGGTCAGTAAATTGCGAAACTCTATTTAAAAAAGATTCACCAATTTTATAATCAAAATTTAGATTAGTTTTGTGTCGACTGTAAGACATAATTTTACATTTACTTACATTCAGAGGTAAATTATTACATGAACACAATCAGTAGAAGATTTAACTTCCAAGAACAACTTAAGGTCGTCCGCATAGAGTAAATAGTTTACATCGAGGCATTCAGTTAAGTCATTAATAAAAATAATAAATAACAGTGGTCCCAGGATTGACTCTTGCGGAACTCTTGAAGATTGATGAAATGTACATCTCTAAATAGCTAGGTAAATAATATGCTTTCATGGGGAAGCAAATATAAACAAATTTAAACTGTTGAAATTAATTAAAAAAGCAACGTCATTTTCAGTTTTGATAGGGAACAAATTTTGATTTTTTGAAACTAATTAGTTGTAGCATGGTTGTTTGAAAACGTCTACCTGACAGATATGGTATGTCTGCCAAATTCATAAAAAAGACAATAAATCGAATGTTGCAAGGTACGGAAATTCTCTTGACTTGAAAAAATATTACTCAATTTATTTCTGAAGTACTCGATAAACAATTTCAGGTTGATGCAATTTATCCGCGTTTATCTAAGGCACTTGATCAACTTAATCATGAAATACTGTTGAAGAAATTAGTTGATTATGGTTCGTTCCTACCACTAATTGGTCTGTGTAGCTATTATTATTATCTAGTAGAGAAGGGTATGTTGAGATCAATGGTTTTAGAGCACATGAATACGTTGTCTCTTCTGGAGTGACTCAAGGAAGCAACTTAGGATCCCTACTATTTAATATATTTATTAATGATGATCCGAAAGCTTATAGTAAAATTTGATCCTTGAATGATCTAACTTTAAACGAATTGAAGATTGGTTTTCGGCAAATCGTTTCAGTTTAAATATGCAATCTGTTTAAATGTAATGTCTATTTTAAGAAACAGTTGTACGGCTTTATTGTTATATTCAATAGAGACTTCTCTTATATTGAAACATTGAATTTACAGTATTACGCTTATGTCCAATCTATGTTAGAGTATACATTTATAGTTTGGAGACGTTACTTTATTACTTTAGGTAGTCATAGGCATTGCCATTATGTGTTGTTAGTTATTTTACAAAACCGCTTCTTAAAATAAAATAATTTGGTCGAGCACTTCTTTCACGGCCTTTCTGTAGCTTCCAAGTACCACGAACTTGTTGAACGAGATAAAATATCTTTGTGATCTGGAATGTATCCTAATTACATTCTAATTTAAGTAGAGGTGAGATGCTTTTACCGAATTGTGAAGACATTCCGCATAAATTAAGTTCATTATTATTGCATCTGTGTACAATTTTTGCAAAAATATTTGCCATTGCTAAAAATGATGTCCACATCAAGATTACACTAACATGTGAGTTAATACTATCCCACTAAAAACT
Organism: Anoplophora glabripennis; assembly: GCF_000390285.2. Taxonomy (NCBI): domain Eukaryota; kingdom Metazoa; phylum Arthropoda; class Insecta; order Coleoptera; family Cerambycidae; genus Anoplophora; species Anoplophora glabripennis. The sequence continues at coordinate 1,160,085 of NW_019416463.1, read as the reverse complement.
GACACCAAAACATAGAACACTACTCACTAAAAATGATGTCCGCATCAAGATTACACTAACATGTGAATTAACACTATTCCACTAAAAACTGACACCAAACCTTAGAAAACAAAGTGATTATACAACTGTCAAAGAATGATGAGGTTAGAAATGACAGCAAGCACTGATCTATTTCCGCGCGGTGGTATGAATATATGATTAATAATTACAGGACACGATTGAAATATCTCATTAAATTTAATAATTAAAATTATACTTCAAATAGAACTTCAAATATCTCTATTAGTCATTTTTTTGAAACGCTTGCTTTAATGTCAGTTATTAAAATTAAATACAAATAATATTCGCGTAGTAATTGATACTGCAGCTCCATGCTTTAATCGCTTATAAAATTAATTTAACATATTAATCCACTTTACTATCCTTTTTTATAGTCATCCGAAGTATCCTCAACCGTCTCCATCGCATAATAAAATTTAATTAACAAAGAATAAATCTGACGCCGTAAAAGAACGTAGAGGCAAGTGGCAATCCCACTTATAATCTGCCACTCTACGTTATTTCTGAAATATGGCATTAAAATTCTGCTGAACTGTTCCCGTTCGAAATTTATGAAGGTAATTTTACAACCTCCCTGAAATCGATGCTGGAAAGGTTGTATAAATCTCTTCTCACCTGGTAAGAAAAGGGATTGGTCTTTGAACCCACTGGAAAGTCATAAGGTCGCCTAAAAATATTTCTTAGTCAAAAGTAGCATTGCAGTTCTTCAGAATTATGTTCGAGGTAGAGGAAAAATATGTGACAGTTTACAGGTTTGTTTTTGTAAGTAAAATTCTCTTTAAAATTTTATACGGGGCAACAATAATACGGTTTCCTAGAAGAATCTATGATGACAAAAGTCGTGTATCAAACAATGGTGTTGTTTTATGAAGAGTTTTAGCTACGCTGTAGACAATCAACTTTGAACCTCTATCTACTATGCCAGAAAACGAGCAGTCATTCTATTTTCGGAGATTTTTTAAAAGAAAATGTACAGAGCCTTTTTTTAATAAAATCATATATTTTGTCCTTTTTATTTAAACAGTAATCAACCATAAATTAATTACTATTTATTACATATTGAATACTTCGACGCCACTGAATACTCTGAATACTGGATAAGGTCATTTAATTTCTCTTCTATTCTATGAAAAACTAGACATTTCTGTTATGAACATATTTTTTTAATTTATAAAATCCTACGACATATTTGAATAAATCAAAAAAGCTCCAAAACTATTTACATCGCAAACAAAATTATAGACTTTTTTTATTGGAAGTACCAACCGAAAATAAATGCACATATACAACTACCAAATTATTCAGTGGCGTCGAAATACTAGGGTTCTTAGTAATGGTGTTCCCATCATCTCCGTCATTTGTTTGGCAGATTTAGGTAAGTGTCACTTCAGCAAATGTTTGTTCAAAAATGGTTACATCATTAGCCCAAGTTTCATTGATCTAATTACAAGTCAAGTATATATTTTTTTTTCAGTTTCTTTTGGCAGCTTGTCATATTGTTACTCTACACATTCATTATGTATGCTTGTCTGTTATTTCCATTCCTAGATCATCTCCTTCCGGGAAAAGTTTAAAACTGCGATGTAAATAAAGTAGGGTTATTTCCAATGATAATTGTATTACGTGAAATAATTTTAAAAATTATTAAAAGGACCAGTATTTTGATTACCGATTCAGATTCAGTATGAATAGATGATTGGATATAATGTATTATTCACAATCTATTCCTTCGATCAGTTTTATTCATGAGTTTTGTATTCGTTTAAGGTCTAACAAGATAATTGTTTTACTATCACGTCGATCTAAAGCTCCAGTTATGTGCAAGAATTATTTTTCTATAGATGCTGATGGAGCATTTAAATTTCAATTACTTTCAAAGAAATTTTATTCGAACCTTGAATTTTATCGTCAATAGAGTCTTCAATTTACGTTTCAGCCACCGAAATAGACCTCCCACCCCACGTCCTCTGATGGAGGTAATGTCTGCCCCAAAACCAGCTAAAATCGTCGCAGAAGAACGTTTGAAATAGTGGCCCGTATAGTCTTTCCGATGCGACAATTTCAAATTTGCAGCTGTTTCTCTTGGTGAGCTTTTTATTTTACTTATACCTACCACTTGATTGGCACAATTTCCATTAGCGTATCCACAATTTTTAGTAAGGTTAGGGCGAGACAGAGAGTATTTTCTATATAATATAATATGAGAACCATCATAAATGACAAATTTCATCTGACTATGTATCTTGTTGGTAGAAATTTTAATAATAACCGCATAACCTTTGTCTGCTCTGCCTGTACCGAAATATTCAGTTGTCCTTCTTTTCTACAATGCCTAATATTAAAATAACCTGAAAAAATATCATAATTGGGGAAACAAAGGTGTCCTCAAATAGAATAATGTAAATTACTTTCATTAGCAAATAATGTTCATCAGGGTAGGTCTTAGACTTCTTTGAACGACATTTAACTGATTTACTTTTCAAAAAGAACACCAGTATAAATAATAAAATGAAATATGTGGTATCTAATCCATTTCACTATGGCATAATCTGAGCAAAAAGAACTGAATAATGACTAAATTTTAATCATGCTAACAAACTAAATCCTTAATAACTTTTATCCACAATCGCCTTATAATCGGACTTTTATCCACACATATGTACCTTCTAAACATGATGATACTTTATCCACTGGTGGAATAAAGTAACTTTATTTCACTAGTAGAATAATGAAAAAATAATAAACCTATAATAAATCAAATTTAATTTATTTACTTATTAACATTAATATCTCCATTTATAGTAATAGACATTTCGTTTTTTGTTTTATCACATTTAACTTCCTTTCCATTAATAACAACCCTTATAGCATTGTTGGCATCAGTTTTGGAACGCATAACATCTGCCGAAGCTTGTGAAGAATTTGAACAAGTTACGGATGTCTCTTCTTGCTAATTTTCCTTGGATTTTCCTTGCAATATCAAGTTTGTTAGATATAGACTCCTCAACATAACTTTCTGCTACAGAGGAGCTCTTCCATCCACCATGCCACCATTTGATGGTTGTAAGATCAGCACCTTTATTGGCCAATACAGTTGTTGAAGTGCGCCTTATATAATGGCCAGTATATGCTTCTGAATTTGCGATATTCAGGAATGAAGCCACTATTGAGGATACCTTCGCCAATGTGTTGATTCCAACAGGCTGAGAAGCACATTTTTGATTGATGTATCTTAAAATGAATCTGTCTTGTGTTAGGCGAATTGGGCGCCAAGAAATATATTTTCTGCATATTTCAACAGCATTCACGCAAAATCCTTTTTTTTCTTGAAATGCCGGCCTTGGTGTCAGGTACTGAAACAAGTAGGTAACTGCCAACGTCCTGTATGTCGCTAATTTTCAAATTTGTCAATTCGCAGCATCGACAGATACCAGAAGCCCCCATTATTAGTGCAACCTAAAATAATTCAAAGTTCACTATTGTTAGGTATTAACAACATGTAAAATGTAAGGAGATATTAACTTCATCATTAAATAATCTTTATCGGAAACCTCAGTCAAAAATTCTTCAATGTGTACTCTTTCCAATACTACCAGCTTTTTTGCTGTGTGTGCCTCGATTCACTCTTTAAATAAGCAGTAAGTTTGTTATATTTTCCAATATCTATATTTTCGTAGATCTATATAGTGACCTTCAACATCGCATACTTCGACCACATAGACGAAATTGCATATTTTTCTTCAAATTTAAAAAATACGATAGCATGACTTCTTCATTTATTGTCATTACTCTCCGTTTTTATCTCCATTTGTTAAATTCGACGAACACTTATTCATAATGTTACCTGGATTTCGCTAGCAATAAATGGAAAATTGCTTCCTGAGCTTCTTCAAAAACAGCCACAGGAGCACAATTATTTTCTTGCATTTTTACCAAATTCAGATAAAACTTTTTATTAAATAATTGATGATAAACAACGTACCATAGCAACCAGTAGGTATAACAAAACCTATCACATTTTATTGAGTACTAGTAAGAAAATCAAGTCGTGCGAATATTTTTTTTATTAAATTCCAACAATTCCACAAATATGATTGGGATGCAATTATGGATAAAACGTTGTATTGCATTCATGTTTTAATTGCCTTTTGTNTGTACCGAAATATTCAGTTGTCCTTCTCTTCTACAATGCCTAATATTAAAATAACCTGAAAAAATATCATAATTGGGGAAACAAAGGTGTCCTCAAATAGAATAATGTAAATTACTTTCATTAGCAAAAAATGTTCATCAGGGTAGGTCTTAGACTTCTTCATTTATTGTCATTACTCTCCGTTTTTCCCTCCATTTGTTAAATTCGACGAACACTTTTTCGTAATGTTACCCGGATTTCGCTAGCAATAAATGGAAAATTGCTTCCTGAGCTTCTTCAAAAACAGCCACAGGAGCACAATATTTTCTTGCATTTTTACCAAATTCAGATAGAACTTTTTATTAAATAATTGATGATAAACAACATACCATAGCAACCAGTAGGTATAATGAAACCTATCACGTTTCATTGAGTACTAGTAAAAAAATCAAGTCGTGCGAATATTTTTTTTTATTAAATTCCAACAATTCCACAAATATGATTGGGATGCAATTATGGATAAAACGTTGTATTGCATTCATGTTTTAATTGCCTTTTGTGCTACTTGAAACACTTATACAATAAATAGCTATTATGTGCTTAGAATAGGTGCTCAGATTTGAGAAAAAATTTTCACTTCTGTTTCAGTAGTTTAACAATATGAATATTTCACTGATTTATTTACAATGTGAGCCACTGCTTTTGGAATATATTGATCCAGTTTGTAAATAGAAATTAAAAAATCGAATGATACCCTCCAAGAACATTTAATTATCTTGATCGTTCCCCAGATGACACCACTTACTGCTGTGATTGACATTACTGACATTGCAGACGCTAAACTAGCATCAAAACTACACCAACCAACTTGCCTAACCCGAATGTAGATGCGAATACTTAATTGAGGAGCATTTACGGTTACCGGGAATTATTAGGAGGGAGAGCGAATGAAACGGTTGACATTTTCGTGGTAACTCAAGGTTTATCGCAGAGGTTCGGTCGAGGAAGTTGGAGATTTGTTAGGAGGCTGCGGCTTTGTTAGACGAATAATTAAAATAATAATTAAATTTATATTAGTACGAGGGTTAGATTTATTAAATTTGTGTAGAACCCAGTGGATGTGAGGTTCATTATCTGGATGAAGGGACCGTAAGTTATTCGTACTTGTGGAGCGGATACACCGGTAACAATTATTTGCTTGTGCCCCAAACATAGGGGCGACCGGTGTCTCGATTGTAACAAAAATATATTCTAATCACCTTGGAGCCTAAAGTATTTACTCTAGTCTTTATCTGACATTCGTATATATTCGTATATTCACCGAATTATATCTTTGTTACAATTGACGTCGAACCACTCTCAATTGTAACACGTTAAGGTGCTGTTATAATACTGTAAAAAGTAACAACTTTTTGAACAATACCTATTTTTATTAAGAAAACAGTATTAGCTCTTTAGAAATAATATTTAGGGTGTCCCACGGTGATGAGACATTAGACATATTTCATAGACTACTTCGATTTTAATTTTAAAAATTTGGACAATAATGTTTTCGAGCATGCCCTTCTCAACTAAAATAATGGCGTCCACCTAACGCTTCCGGTTATACTGTATATTATTGCAATTTTGAATTCTGCGTCAATTTTTAGGTGAACTTTCATAAAGGTTTCCTATTTTGAAAGTTAACTGTTTTTGATATATTTAATTTTTTTCAAATAAAATTAAAAAAGCACTGCCTGATTAAAAAAGATGTGTGTTTTACAATAATATAGTTAGAGCGAGAAAATTTATAGGGGACATAACTAAAACTCTAAGCTTCCTTGCCATAATTTCAAAATGACTTAATTTCATAAAGGGTTGTACAAATTTAATGCCGAATTTAGTCAACTTTAAACCATCTTATCTTTTTTAAATGGAATACCCTGTATATTTTTGCGCAACCTGATGAATATATTTTTTTTCTTTTTCGAATAGTACACTGATTCCCTATACCTTGTCAATTTAACACATACAGTGAATGCTTACTTGAGTATTATTTATTTTAAAAAAATGGGAGGCGTTAACATTCTAAATTTATTATTTATTCATGGAGTGTCACAAGATAATAAATACTTGCAGGGTATTTAATGAGAAATATCCTCATTTACCACCAACGAGTGGACACATTTTACGAAGAATTTTTAGAAATCAATTAGAACATGGTCGAATTTCTGCACATAGAATTTTGCCAAAGCAGACTAGACGGTGCTTCACCTCATTGTGGAAACGAAGTATCCCGCCAATTAAATGAAATGTTTAAAGACAAGTGGATTACACGTCTAGGACCCTGGGATTGGCCACCATGATCTCCAGATCTGTCACCACCAGATTTTATCTGATGGTGCAATAAAAGAGAAAGTGTACTCAACGCCAGTTCATTCTAAAGAAAACCTAGTTGCCCGTATAAGAGAAGCCTTTGAAACTTTCACTGTATATGTAAAATTGACAACAATAAACTGATAACAGATAAGGTGCTTGCTTTGAAGTTCCACTAAAAATGTCACGATCATCCTTGCAAGAAATTATGCGATATCTGTTGACTGCACGAAAACACTAATTACCTTAAAAACCTGAAGAGATAGGTATAGTGAACCATTATACCATTCGAAAGAGAACAAAATTTTTCATCAGGTTGCGCAAAAATATACAGGGTGTTCCATTTAAAAAAAAATAAGTTAAGATGGTTTAAAGTTGACTAAATTCGACATTAAATTTGTACCACCCTGTATGAAATTAAATCAATTTGAAATTATGGCAGGGAAGGTTAGAGTTTTAGTTATGTTCCCTATAAATTTTATGGCTCTAACTTTATTATTGTAAAATACACATCTTTTTGAATTAGGTAATATTTTTAATTTTTTTTTTTTAAATTAATAATATATCAAAAACGATTAACTTTAAGAATAGGAAATCTTTATGAAAGTTCACCTAAAAATTGACGAAGAATCCAAAATTGCAATAATTAACAGGGTGTTCCATTTAAAATAACAAATAACGAAGATGACGTCAACTTCAGGTATAACCGGAAGCGTTAGGGGGACGCCATTATTTTAGTTGAGACGGGCATGCTCGAAAACACTATTGCCCAAATTTTTAAAATTAAAATCGAAGTAGTCTATGAAATATGTCTAATGTCTCATCACCGTGGGACACCCTAAATATTATTTCTAAAGAGCTAATACTGTTTTCTTAATAAAAATAGGTATTGTTCAAAAAGTTGTTACTTTTTAGAGTATTATAACAGCACCTTAACGTGAAATATATCTACTGTCTCGTCACTGTGGGACAACCTGTACATTAAGATGAAAAAAATAAATAAATTTTTTTTTAAGAATATAGAAATGATCACAATCACAGGTCGAGTAACTAAAATCGTTTCCTACATAGAGAGTGTTCGGCATAATTTGTTTCTTTAGTTTATTTTTTAAGTTGATATGATAAATTTATTTATTCATTATCACTGTGGTTTTTACAATGCTCTTATAACTGTGGTTTACTGTTTACATCAGTCTTAAACTGTTTAAAATGGGGTACGTGTACATCAATACAGAATCATATGGTGTTAAAATTTCCTAATAATTGTTACGGATAAGAATAATGATCTACTTATTTTATACATATCGGGAAAATATGAAATAGGTCTGCTGTAATTACATTATTCATCGTTAAGAGTAACAAAAGAATCTACAACTTTTATAATAATTTGTTTACTAGATGTTATACAATTGAATTAATGAATGAAACTACAATAAATATGTAGCGCTAAAAAATGTTTTATCAGCTGCAATCAGTTCCAGTCAATTTATTTGAGAGTTAAAACAAATACTATCTTGGCTAGTACCATCAAAGGGAAGTTAAAGTGTGTAGAGAAGGAAAAACTCCACCATAAATCCGGGGAATAACAGATTTTGGTTAAGTGGGGGAATTTAATGCAGCCACCATCGCCGTGAGTCAGAATAAAACAGGATTAGGTACATAAAGGAAAAGAAGCACTGTTAAAAGCTTTCAGGCCGCAATGAATATTAATGAAAATAAATTCAAGGCGTCCCTGACACCCGAATGCACTTCTAAAATAAAATAAATAGGACCCCGAGGAACCATCGAACGGGGATGGAAAATTTTTTGGCTTTTAAAATAAAACAGAAATAAAATAGATTTAAATTTAACATTTCCAATTACATTGAAACCTGAAAAAAAATGCTCTAACATAAACAAAGCTTAATTAAGGTAAATGCATTTTAATGTGCCCGGTAATAATTTAATTAACTAAAATTAATTTTATAATTACGAATGATATAAATAGATGTAAAGTCATGTAAACTTAATATACAGCCTGTTCTGTGTTAAGCTCAATTCCGGATTAAAAATATTATACCATTTATATTCGCAAAGATTATTTCCTGATTCTTTGTATGATCGATGTAGCGGCAAAAATTGGGATTTGGATATATGAAAGCTCTAAAAGGCTTTTCTCATAACCATTTATTATGTTTCAGATTCGATGTAAAAGAACATTATGGAGTAAAACGGTAGTAGCGACGCTTTAAATTTACTACAGTAATAGAAAGTGTTCGCAAACTTATACAAAAACTTTTGTTAATTTAGTTTATATTTGGGTGATTAATCCTGTTTTACGGGTATCTTCATTAATTTTTGTAAAGAATAAGTTATTTAAGAAACTGTCAGAATTGCCCATCTTTCTACTCGTTACAATAAATTTATTGGTGAAATTTAAGGCTATTATTACAATTTAAAATAAACAATCACTTAAAAAAACCCAATGACATCGTGGAATCGCACAATTTCATTCCTCAGTACAGCAGATATTGTACCTATATTCAATGATGTTAACTTGCCAGCAATAAACATTAATTGCGTGTCTAGTGAGGAAATAATGTCCTCTACTATAACACAGGTCTGCAAAAAAAGTGGTTGTGTTTGTTCTAGAACAGCTGAGGGTCATTTCAGAAGTAATTTTTTGCGTAGAATCCGAATCCGACCTCAGAATTGCTCCATCACGTCACGCTTTCGAGATATCCTAACCTAAAAGTGCGAAAAACCCGTTTTTTTGCTATATTTGACCTTATATTCCATCGTGAATTTTTTTTTTCTGAAAACGAGTTATGTCATCTAAAGGTAGAACTCTTACCTTTCAAACTGCCGTTTTCAAATTTGAAAAACAATTTGTTTTCTCGAAGATATCACTAAATAAAGTTTAGTACTTTTTCATAACAGCAGTATTAAAATTGAAAAATGTTCTTCGGATAACGAATGATATACATTCCCATGTTTTTTGGGTCGCCGAATCCGAATCCAACCTCAAAATTATTCAAGCACTTCAGGGTTCTAAAATTTCCTAATCTAAACGTGCAAAATTTACGATTTACATCTGAACTGTTGGCATGAACTATATGCTGTTACCTGCAACCATATAATCACAAGTAGAATAACCTGCAAGCGCTACCCCCACTACAGGTTAACCTAAGTTGTAACCTGTTTTATTTTTATTTTTATTATGTCCAGAATTTTGAAATATTTCTTTTTATTTCGGATTATTTTACCCCGGCGGCGATAATTATTGATTTATATATATATCACATATCCGCTCGCGGGTCCGACCGGCCGTTACCCCACTCTGGCAAGTTGTTAGTCACGTGGAGGTCCCACCACAACTTGTGTTAATCCGGTGGGGATTTGGGCAACAAAAGCCCTCGACATTCCCCGAAACCGGCAGTTCCTAGCCAGAACTCGCTACCGATCAGAACTCGACGCCGACCAGAAGCTCCACCGCCAGCAAGTACTCTCCACTAAAGCCAGCCCGGAATAACCAGTGAACCCAGTAAGAATTATTTTCCTTTATTATTATCCGTTCCAACCGGGTACAAGTCCGAAATGATTTGTACGCTTTAAGTGTGGAATTACTGTGGGCCCGAGAAGAATATTCTTGGAGCAATCGTTGGATTCGGCGTGTATACCCAATCTTGACGAAGCCTGCGTGTTTACTACAGCGTTGCCTGGTGACCCGCACCCTGATGTACGCTGAGTAATAGGGGATATGCGAACTAAGACCTAGAGGTTCGGCGTGTATACCCAATCTCCGGGTCGTTCCATATAGTATACGTACGTTTCTCCCTGGTCGGCGTGTGCACCCATCAGACCGAGAAGCGTTGTATACTGAGAGTCCGACAACATTGGTCACCAGGACGTATAAAACTTAGAGGCCAGTACAAATTGTAAGGCGAGATACTTCGGATCCCGTTTTACCATCCTATTTTTCCGCCTTGCACCGCCTGGGCTTTCTTCACTGGTTATTGCTACCGCTTACTGCTTACCGCTTACCGCTTACTAATTTTGCATTGCTTGCTAGGCCGTAATACCGATATTTGACCGCCGACCGGAGGTTAAAGTAATACCAAAATAATTCCGAATAATTTTGATTTATTTTCAGATTCAGCGGGGACCAATGAAAACATCTAGAAATAATTTAGTTTCTTTTTATCAGACCCTTTAAAACCACCTTTTCTTTGTTTCTTAAAACCGTTTACTATTGTAAAGTAATAAATATTTCATTTTCGACTCCGTTCCTAAATATTTATTTCTGTTCTAAAGGTGATATTATAGTTTTTAGTTTTGTCTCTTTAACACCGATTTTGTATATAATTATTGTTTAATAAACTTGTAATTAGTTTCAGTCATTTAGTAGTGGGTAGAAATAAAATTGACACAATTTGTATGTGTACAAGGTATTAATATTTTTCCTCTTGAATAAATCCAGTAAAAATTGATAGGTTTATTTCTTTCACCGCCGAGGTAAACTGATAACATTCCGAAACAGCAAAAACACTGATATCGTTTTGTAGAACTCCCGTTTAATTTCATATTTCAAATAAAACTACACTGAGAAAACTGCTCTCTGCCGTTTTCTCCTAAAATAAATACAATTGACCCCTGGAATTTATTTTCTTCACTGTAGCTACCTGTGCACTTTACTCTAAACCGAGGGTAAGGGTTACGTGGAGTTTCCCCCACGTAAAATATAGGGAAACTGGCGCCCGAGACTAAACCGAATATGTAAATTATTAACTAACGTTACCGTTTAGAGTCCAGTCCGAGGAATAACAGACCTTTCCGAAAAATTAAATTACAGGGAGTGCACACATATAATTAAAAGTAATATGAAATTAACATCGACCAACACTTAGAGAGAAAGCTGAGGAAAAGTGCGTCACAAAGTGCACTATAACCATTGCCCCCACGACAGGTTAGATACCTCAAGAGCACAATAACCTGCTAATCCCACGACGGGTTAACCCAAGAGCACAATAACTTGCTACCTCCACGACGGAATAACCCTAGAGCACAATAACTTGCGAGTGTTGAGTCTTGACAGGTTAACCTCTGAGCTATCTAAGCCACGATCTGTTACAAACCCAGTTACTTCTAGCAAGACCTCTTAAAAACGCAGCCATTAAGGCGATAACTCTTAGAGACTCTTAAGGCAAAAGACAGACCGCAACACTTGTTAAATTAAAATTGTAAATTTATATTATATTTCCTGTTTTATTTTTGTGCACAGATTATTTTTATTTTAGCTATTATTGTTCATTTAATAAATACAATTTATTTGTTATTAAATTATTTGAACACTCGAACTCCTAAGGGTAGTAATAATTTATCAGGAGCTCGGTGTTCTATGCAGATAAATACTGGATGTTGCAATAAATAACGCATTTTTCTTTAACTCCTCAAAAAAATATATAAAAATATATATAAATAAACTTTTGTTAATAACTTCAGTTTCAACGAGGATACAAGGTTCCGACTTGAGTCGTTTTTTTCGTTATTTTGTATTTAAAAACACCATAAAATAAAAAAGGTAGCATTACGTTTGATTTTTTTTAAATCGATAAAAATTTTACATTAGGAAAACAGGGGCAATTGACGGTTTGTTTATTTTGTAAATTGAAATTCAATTTAAGGTTATAATTAAGCAATCAATTGCCTTTTCAACAAGCCCAACTTCATTGAAATCGGTTTACGTAATCCAGAGTTATCTTACTGTTTGGAATAGAAAATATTTTCCACCCCTCTGCTTTTACCTTTTAAGATGGGGCAAAATTTGTCCAACAAAAATTTTGAAGAATGAGCAGAACTTTTCGAAAACATTAAGTTGTATCTATCGTTCCATTTGATTTTTTTAAAATAAAGCAGTTTTTAACTATTATTTTAGAAATGCGCTCTCTAGAGGCCAAAATTAGAAGCTAAAAATAATTTTATTGAATTTCTAGTAGCCATATTAGCCATCAATTTTTTTTTCTCGAAGTCTATAGGACAAATAGTTTCCGATATACAGACCTTAATGGGACATCCGGTATACATATACACATATACAGGGTGTCAAACCACTCCGTTAATAGATATCTGGGAAGCCGCTGGAAGGAATTTTTTGAAATTATGGTGGTGTGATACGGGCCGTGGAGCCTACCAAGCTAAAATATTTTCAAGGTCATCGTACTACCGGTTATACCGGAAGTCGTTACCTACTTTCTTATTTTAAATGGAACCCTCTGTATATTATTGCATTTATGGAAAGAGCATTTATTTTTAAGTTGAAGACACTTAGGATTGACGTTTGCGAGATATTTTGATTTTTAGGTAAAAATTGACAGATTCAGCCTGTCAGCAAAATTTAGTTTTCCCGGACACACAGATTTATTTTTTTGTGCGAATTGGAAATTTTGTAGAAGAAAACTTAATTTGTCTGTTTTTAGGTGAACTTTTTCCAGGGTTTCTCTCAGTTTTTGGATATAGTGCTTTAATATGTTGTGTGTTTCCTTTGGAAAGTTTGAAGTTTTTTACTTTTTGTGGTCTTTTTTTTCGCTTTTTTTTTTGTCCCTTTTGTTTTAATTTTGTTAAATGTTTCTGTCTAGTTCTAGGGATTAAGTTTTCTTCTACAAAATTTCCAATTCGCACAAAAAAATAAATCTGTGTGTCCGGGAAAACTAAATTTTGCTGACAGGCTGAATCTGTCAATTTTTACCTTAAAATCAAAATATCTCGCAAACGTCAATCCTAAGTGTCTTCAACTTAAAAATAAATGCTCTTTCCATAAATGCAATAATATACAGAGGGTTCCATTTAAAATAAGAAAGTAGGTAACGACTTCCGGTATAACCGGTAGTACGATGACCTTGAAAATATTTTAGCTTGGTAGGCTCCACGGCCCGTATCACACCACCATAATTTCAAAAAATTCCTTCCAGCGGCTTCTCAGATATCTATTAACGGAGTGGTTTGACACCCTGTATATGTGTATATGTATACCGGATGTCCCATTAAGGTCTGTATATCGGAAACTATTTGTCCTATAGACTTCGAGAAAAAAAAATTGATGGCTAATATGGCTACTAGAAATTCAATAAAATTATTTTTAGCTTCTAATTTTGGCCTCTAGAGAGCGCATTTCTAAAATAATAGTTAAAAACTGCTTTATTTTAAAAAAATCAAATGGAACGATAGATACAACTTAATGTTTTCGAGATGTTCTGCTCATTCTTCAAAATTTTTGTTGGACAAATTTTGCCCCATCTTAAAAGGTAAAAGCAGAGGGGTGGAAAATATTTTCTATTCCAAACAGTAAGATAACTCTGGATTACGTAAACCGATTTCAATGAAGTTGGGCTTGTTGAAAAGGCAATTGATTGCTTAATTATAACCTTAAATTGAATTTCAATTTACAAAATAAACAAACCGTCAATTGCCCCTGTTTTCCTAATGTAAAATTTTTATCGATTTAAAAAAAATCAAACGTAATGCTACCTTTTTTATTTTATGGTGTTTTTAAATACAAAATAACGAAAAAAACGACTCAAGTCGGAACCTTGTATCCTCGTTGAAACTGAAGTTATTAACAAAAGTTTATTTATATATATTTTTATATATTTTTTTGAGGAGTTAAAGAAAAATGCGTTATTTATTGCAACATCCAGTATTTATCTGCATAGAACACCGAGCTCCTGATAAATTATTACTACCCTTAGGAGTTCGAGTGTTCAAATAATTTAATAACAAATAAATTGTATTTATTAAATGAACAATAATAGCTAAAATAAAAATAATCTGTGCACAAAAATAAAACAGGAAATATAATATAAATTTACAATTTTAATTTAACAAGTGTTGCGGTCTGTCTTTTGCCTTAAGAGTCTCTAAGAGTTATCGCCTTAATGGCTGCGTTTTTAAGAGGTCTTGCTAGAAGTAACTGGGTTTGTAACAGATCGTGGCTTAGATAGCTCAGAGGTTAACCTGTCAAGACTCAACACTCGCAAGTTATTGTGCTCTAGGGTTATTCCGTCGTGGAGGTAGCAAGTTATTGTGCTCTTGGGTTAACCCGTCGTGGGATTAGCAGGTTATTGTGCTCTTGAGGTATCTAACCTGTCGTGGGGGCAATGGTTATAGTGCACTTTGTGACGCACTTTTCCTCAGCTTTCTCTCTATGTGTTGGTCGATGTTAATTTCATATTACTTTTAATTATGTGTGTGCACTCCCTGTAATTTAATTTTTCGGAAAGGTCTGTTATTCCTCGGACTGGACTCTAAACGGTAACGTTAGTTAATAATTTACATATTCGGTTTAGTCTCGGGCGCCAGTTTCCCTATATTTTACGTGGGGGAAACTCCACGTAACCCTTACCCTCGGTTTAGAGTAAAGTGCACAGGTAGCTACAGTGAAGAAAATAAATTCCAGGGGTCAATTGTATTTCTTTTAGGAGAAAACGGCAGAGAGCAGTTTTCTCAGTGTAGTTTTATTTGAAATATGAAATTAAACGGGAGTTCTACAAAACGATATCAGTGTTTTTGCTGTTTCGGAATGTTATCAGTTTACCTCGGCGGTGAAAGAAATAAACCTATCAATTTTTACTGGATTTATTCAAGAGGAAAAATATTAATACCTTGTACACATACAAATTGTGTCAATTTTATTTCTACCCACTACTAAATGACTGAAACTAATTACAAGTTTATTAAACAATAATTATAAGAGACAAAACTAAAAACTATAATATCACCTTTAGAACAGAAATAAATATTTAGGAACGGAGTCGAAAATGAAATATTTATTACTTTACAATAGTAAACGGTTTTAAGAAACAAAGAAAAGGTGGTTTTAAAGGGTCTGATAAAAAGAAACTAAATTATTTCTAGATGTTTTCATTGGTCCCCGCTGAATCTGAAAATAAATCAAAATTATTCGGAATTATTTTGGTATTACTTTAACCTCCGGTCGGCGGTCAAATATCGGTATTACGGCCTAGCAAGCAATGCAAAATTAGTAAGCGGTAAGCGGTAAGCAGTAAGCGGTAGCAATAACCAGTGAAGAAAGCCCAGGCGGTGCAAGGCGGAAAAATAGGATGGTAAAACGGGATCCGAAGTATCTCGCCTTACAATTTGTACTGGCCTCTAAGTTTTATACGTCCTGGTGACCGATGTTGTCGGACTCTCAGTATACAACGCTTCTCGGTCTGATGGGTGCACACGCCGACCAGGGAGAAACGTACGTATACTATATGGAACGACCCGGAGATTGGGTATACACGCCGAACCTCTAGGTCTTAGTTCGCATATCCCCTATTACTCAGCGTACATCAGGGTGCGGGTCACCAGGCAACGCTGTAGTAAACACGCAGGCTTCGTCAAGATTGGGTATACACGCCGAATCCAACGATTGCTCCAAGAATATTCTTCTCGGGCCCACAGTAATTCCACACTTAAAGCGTAGAAATCATTTCGGACTTGTACCCGGTTGGAACGGATAATAATAAAGGAAAATAATTCTTACTGGGTTCACTGGTTATTCCGGGCTGGCTTTAGTGGAGAGTACTTGCTGGCGGTGGAGCTTCTGGTCGGCGTCGAGTTCTGATCGGTAGCGAGTTCTGGCTAGGAACTGCCGGTTTCGGGGAATGTCGAGGGCTTTTGTTGCCCAAATCCCCACCGGATTAACACAAGTTGTGGTGGGACCTCCACGTGACTAACAAAGTTACACTCAATTTTAACCTAATCCTAATCGTTTTCATTTGTTTTACGAATAAGCATTTCACTTTCCCTAAAGCGGTATTTCCATTTGTTTTTCACATTTTACGTTGGCCGCGACTGATAAGTAATATGACAACTGTCACAGGTTTTTAATTGTCACTAATAGTCTTCACCTTTAAAAATGCCAGAGAGATTAAATTATACTCATGAAGATTATTTAAATTTGTTCATTATTTATGGACAATGTGATAAAGTTATTTCAAGAACTTGTGACACCTTTGCATCTCAAATAACTGTAAAAAATATAATAGAGATTTCAAAAATTTCGGGTCATTTAAGGTGAAATGCCACACAAATGAACCAGTTGTTAGGCATAAAGCTTCTTTCCCCTTATTTTAGAAGGTTCCAAGCATCTTTTAAATCAATAAAAAATCTAAATTTTCTGAATATTATAGTGTATTTTTGCTTCAAAATTTGAAAATTATAAGATGTTACCTATTTGATAAATCAATCTTCCAATAAATTTTAATAAATTGTCTCTTCTAGTTCCTACTATATAATCATTTTTTTTTTATAAAAAAAGCACCAATAAATAATCCTGAAACTAAGCCGGGTAGGATGTTTGTAAGAATCTTTCTTAGAATTAACTGAGGAATCAGTTGTCTCTGTTTTGAATTTTTCAATCGGTATTAATATTTTTGATCAAGCTCATTTAAATGAAATATTAATCTGTTGTATGCATAAAATCAAGTATCTGAACATGTTTACCTACATACAAAACGATTACACCTTAAACTAACATACTTTCAGTAATTAAATTCTCAAACGGTAAATGAAAAACATTCGTTACTTACATATCTGACATTGGAAATAACATATACCTAAAATACTTAAGGGCCCCATATTCTTTAAATAGTGTTTTCCGCAAAGACAAATAATTTCAAACATTTAATAACTGAATAATCTAAAGCTTATCAAATAATAGGAATGTTATGTCATGCCATCTGGGTATTTTCCAAGACGTCGCAGTAAAACGAATAAACAGGTGCAAAAAACGATCAAACCATCAAGGTTTTAGGTACTGAAATCTACGAAAATACTAACTTTTTTATATATAATTCCACATGTAAATATTCTTATAAAATTTACTTGCTTAGTCCTACATATGAAATTGTTTACTTTTATTTATAAGTACGTGAAAATAATTCTTAAAATGTGGGGTTAGAATAACAGCAAACGCATGTTTTACAAACGCTTTTTTTTAGTTATTATTTTATTTGAGTAAATTTAAATGGTAACAATGAATAAACAAAACATCAAGAATTTTATTTTTGTGCTTACTTTTGTTCTACACGTTTTACTTTTAAAGATTTCAGTACCTAAAAACGCCAGAAATTTCACTATTTCTCGGCCGGGAATATGGCCACCTTAATATGTACTTAGACGTAATATACGAGCATTCAATACTTTACCAAACAGACATGATGTATTGATAACAAACACACTCGTTTCTAACAGTTCTAAAGCACCTAACAATTTTCTGAAAGCAGTTTTTATAGAAATTAATATCATTAGGCCCACCACTCCACGTCAACAACGCCCATGTTGTCACGGACTCTTTTCCTACTACCAGACAGTTAAATATAAGCGACGGCTTAATCATGTTTTTATCCCTTAATTAAATCTGCAAAATAATCCTCATTATCTCGTGCCATTAACTCTTAGCGTCGCTGGATGTTCTTGACTTTTACTGCCTTCATTTTTCCTTGTAACCACTTTATCTCGGTTTTTATTCATAACAGCGCTGGAAAAATCACTAATCATTTCTTGCGTTCCATAAAAACAGAACGCGTTACTACAAGACAGTTCCAGTTGTTTGTAAAAAAATCCTTAAATAGGAATAGAACTTAAAAATTTGATTGTCTCCGAAATAACGTGGGATACTGAAAAATGATAAAAAACTGTTTTTAAAAACTCAATTCAAAACAACTGGAATTTTTGTTAAAATAATTAAGATTTTCAAATTAAACTCAGACGTGTTAATAGGGGTCAAAATAAAAACTTTTAATTCCTGCACTTTTTTCTCTAAAACGCCTCCTTGTGAAGGCATTTTTAACCAATTTTGAGCAATAATATACAGGGTGTCCTTGAAAACGATGGACAACGCTTGACCACAGGTTCCTTGGATGAATATAAGACTGTTTAGCTTAACTTACATATTATACAAAAGTACACGCCTATTGAGATATAGCGTTCTAAATATAGAACAGATAATCTAGTCTGTTTCAAATAATTTGAAAACTGTTTTTCTTAGAAACTTCAAATTTGGTACACATATTTTTTATATAAGGGCAATGTAAATATAGAATTTGCTGAGAATACATATACAGGATGTTCTCTTTCTCGTGCCTGTGCGCCACTGGCTATCCCATAACTTTTTTATGTGTACGCCAATGACGACAGAATTAATATTTTTAAAAATAGAAGATTTCTTGCCTTTTAACAAAATTTTGATATCGTTTATGGATTGCGAGTAAAATTGGCATTTTTTACACATTAAATAATATAAAATCAGTTTAAGGTAACAAGAATAGTCTAGTACGAGGTGTCATATAACAAAGAAACAAATTCATAACAATAATTAAAAGGTTGAGTGTCAAGCTAGTTGTGATTTAATTTTAACTTACTTTGTTTTTTATTGCAATTTATACTTTTGCTGAACAAACTGATATGTTATTGTTATTAGTTTTGGTTATTGCTGAAAGATTTCCTAATCGAAGAATTCCAAATCACAAAACATTTGCTAATGCGTACAGACGTCTTTAGGAAACAGGACGATTTTTACCTGTAACATAAATCGTGGATAACGTACGGCCAGAACTACTCAGCTGGAGGAACAAATTTTGGAAAGGGTCGAAGAAATTCCTCAAGTAAATACAAGTACAAGGCGTTTAGCGGCAGAGATTGGCTTTCAAAAAGTTCCGTTAATAGATAATTAAAAGACCAGTTATTACAGATTACTATCCTAACATGTGGACAGGTAGAGGAAATAATGTCCCTTCAAAATGGCCACCTCGATCCCTGGACCTAAACCTAATTATTTCCTTTGGGGAGCGTTGAGGACCACAGTTTATAACTTTTCAGTAAATACAGAAAACGAATAATGGGAAAGAATACAAAATGAAATTAATGCTATGAGAGGTAAAGCACAATTATTGGATCAAATTCATTTTAATTTTCGAAGAACTAATGTTTGCGTTTAAGAACAAGGAAGTCACTTTGAGCATTTACTGTAATTAGTTGATATTGTTTATTTAAAATATTATTGTTGATTTTTATTTTATTGATTGATAAGACTAAAAATGTGTAATTTTTTTTAATGGGACGTTTTTTCATTATTATTCCCTGCTTTGAGGCTGCATTTATAAATTATTTTTTACAAATCGGAATTTTCTAAAATGATGCTTATTTTTAAAAATATAAATTCTGGCCTCACTGGCGTACACACAAAAAAATTACGGGATAGCCAGTGGCGCACAGGCACTAGAAAGAGAACATCCTGTATACGTATTATCACCAAATTTTTTATTTACGTCGCACTTATATAAAAAATTAAGTGTACCAAATTTGAAGTTCCTAGGAAAACTAGTTTTCAAATTATTTGAAAAAAACTAAGTTATCTATTCTATATTATTTAAAAGGCTATGTCTCAGTAGGCTTGCACTTTTGTATATAGATAAGTTAGGCTAAATAGTCTTATTTTCATCCAAGGAACCTGTGGTCAAGCGTTGTCCATCCTTTTCAGAGACACTCTGTATATTATTGCTATTTTTTAGGTTAGGGAATAATCCTGACCTGATGGAGCATTTCTGATGGCTCCACCGTCTTCAGTGGGTAAAAATACAATGTATTAACTGTGTAATTACATTTTACATCAAAATGTTAAAGATGTGCTGAACATTTTTTGATATTTACAATTGTATTTTGTACTAGCCTTTAATATTTTACATATCTTCAGATTGCTATATTTACTAAATTAATTGAAAATGTTTTCTTTGTAAAAAGTGTTACGCAATGTATTATCTGAACCATCAAAAAACGTTTTATTTTTAAAAGGCAAATATCAGTCAAATATTTTTATTATCATGTATATATAATTTTAAATATAAATGTAAAGATTACATATTTATGTTTTTCGAAAATCGATGGAATAGATACTACTGTAAGAAATATTTGTTCAAACACAAGATGTACATCGTCCTATTTTATCGATTTCAATCATTCTAAATTTGATCGAAAACGATTCCCAAACTGTAAAATTTTTAAATATGGTTGTTTCTGTTTATTACACACAGCTGGTGATTGATGAATTATGGAGGGTCTCTGCATCTTAGTTTTGCTAGTTGCAACTACTGCTGTTTCAGAATATATTAGACTCTCTTATCTTTCATAATATATACAGTGTGTCACAGAAAGGCGTTTTAAACATTTTGGAGATTGTAGTATTGTAGTGTAAATTCGGAACATTTTGCAATAAGGGACCTATAGCTGGAAATGTGAAATAAAATTTTTACATCAGTAGGAGGTGTTTGACCCTAATTAAAAACCTGTGACAGTTGTCATGTTGATTGTTACTTACTTGTCACGGCCAACTTAAAATGTGCGAAACAAATGGGAACATCATTTTAAGAAAAGGGAAATGTTTATTCGTAAATAAAATGAAAACCACTGGGTTTAGGTATAGGGAAACTTTAACAAAGTTACACTTAATTTTAGTGCAGAATGCGATACGTTAAAAAAATAGAGGTTTAAATTTAAAAATTTCGAGTTTTCCACATTTTCTGAGCTTCATATTCGAACATTTTTTTTGACCACCCTGTAAAAAATGTTAAATTCGATAAATTAGGTCTTCCTCTACAAAATTTAAAATTTGCACAAAAAAATAAACCTATGTTTCCGGGAAAACTAAATTTTGCTGACAGTCTGCATATGTCAATTTTTGCCTAAAAATCAAAATATCTCGGAAACGGTCAATCGTAAGCGTGGAGTGTGCTATATGCTTTCAACTTAAAAATATATGCTATTTCTAAAAATGTAATAATATACAGCGGGTTCCATTTAAAATAAGAAAGTTAGTATCGACTTCCGGTATAACCGGAAGTACCTACGATGACCTTAAAAATATTTTGTAGGCCCCAAGGTTCGTATCACATCATTACAATTTCAAAAAAATTCTTCGAGCAGTTTCCCAGATATCCATCGATGGAGTTCGTGGTGGAACACTGTACATATTCTAAAAAAAAGTTGATAATATTTATATTTTCACCTTCTTCATCAGTTATTATACTGTTGACGAATTTACTTTAATTTCTTTGGAAATGATAAAAGTTTCTAAGAGTATTTAAGTTCTGAAATGTTACATCAAATCTATTTTTTATCTTTCCTTAATAATTTACTGTATGTTTCTGTATTTAATAATTCATGGAACACACACAGAGACACACATAATATTTCATGTTCCGGCTAACCAATAAAACATTAATAGTATTTTTTGTCATTTGGATCATTTACCCTAACAATGAGTACTTTGTACCTAATTTGTTTTTACTATGTATGTAATTTCCCTTGATTACCTGATAGAAGTTGTTTTTACTTTCAAAGGGAAGTTACATCACTCACATAAAAAATCCTATATCGTTGGAAAAATTAAGGAGAATAAATAACAAATTTAACATTAAACGAGTGCTAAGATTACATTAAAAAATGTGAATTTGAAAAGTCAAAAATTTGCTGTCATGCTTCATATAGTTCAGTGTGCTGATGTTCTGCCAAAATTTTGGAGAAAGTAAATAATACTGATAAAAAAATTAAGGGGTCGCTATTATTTTGTTGAACGGTTGAATCCTTGACAGGTGACAGGTGATGGGACGATGGGGTAGGCAAAAAGGGCCCACCTGTGGCCTACTTGCCAGGCTGAGGCCGCCCCTTTTCATTACTGAATTCTTGATGGCTACGAATAAATAAAACTGCCAAAAATAACTGTCAAAAAACAAAGTTATTATTAATTTAAAAGCAGAAAACGGATTGATTTTCATAACTCATCAAGATTTTGAATTGTGAGTTTATTTTATTAATTATTTTTATTTAAATTTTAAATTTACATTTATACCAACATTGAAAATCATATTTTCGCAATTTAATATTCAATTCTAGCAAATCAGTTGTGAATGAATCTTACTCTTGTTTATACGTAGTTTGTGATTTTTAATCCGGCTCTCTTGAACGCTACAATTAAATCACTAGTTTAACATAGAAAGGGTACAGTTTACCTTTCAAGTTACGGTACGCAATGCTGTTGTTTAGTTAAATCACGCCTTTGTCTTGACAAACATTGCGGATTCGTTGGAGCTCCCTTGAATAATTATTATTGTTCAGAGGGTCGATATCCGCGACCGAGTGTAATGCTAGGATTACACGGAACGTTACGGTAGCTATGTTCGCTATGTACGCTATACACATTAAAAGAGTCAGATACAGTGCGCTATGCTGCTATGCTACTGTGCTGTACTTGTTGTATTTATAAAGAACATTTATAATTTTAAATTAGGACCCATAGGGCATCGGACTAGCTATACAGAGAATTTTAATAGCTATTTTCGCTACGTTGGCAACAAATATTAAAACATTCAAATTACCATCACATAGAGCGCTATATTAACTATTTTTGTTATATTCATTATGTTTATGAGAAACAGACATGACTGTTTGAAGGTAGGGTCTACAAAGAGTTACGATATCTGTGTTCGCTATGTTCGCTAAACACATTAATTATATTGCGGACATTTAGAACACTATCATAGCTATGTTCGTTAAGTCAGCTATAAACATTGGTAAAGTAGTTTGTATGTTCAGTGCATTCTATATGATCTACTTAGTTTTGTATAGAGACAGTTGCAGAGCAACATGAAAAAACAATGAAAGGTGTTTGTAAATTCTATGAATATATTTATCCAATTTTATAACATTCAGGAAATGAAAAAAAAGTATTCACATCAGAACGATGTTATACAGTCGACTCTACCCAATTAACAAACATTAAAACAGGTAAATTACGACCTCAAAGTGCATTAAGCTAGCTATTTTTACTACGTTCGTTACGTTTTCTTTTGTTTTAAGCTAGGATCAACAAAGTGCTATGTTATCTATGTATACATTATTATATATTGTTATACTAAATATGTCTCTTTACTATATTTATGTCTATACTGGTTAACACAACTAGTATTACGATTACACATAGCACTATGATAGCTATGTTCGTTTCATCTATTATACAGGGTGTGGCGTGTATAATCCTTAAAAATTAAACTACTGCTTCCTAACAATATTTGTAATAGAAAAGTCTTATACGAAAAAGTTCTATTTTTGCGTTTTTTTCCGTAAATTAAAGTTCAATTGTGGATTAAAATATTTTGTCTGGAACGGTCCTGTCCGTGTGCTGTACGATGAGTTACGTGCTGTAGACCAGCCGCGTAAACAAATCGTCGTTGAAAGTTAGAAAGATACTTCTCAATTTTTGGGGAAATTTTTCAATGCAAAACTACAAACTAAGAAAAATAGATATTTAAAAAAAACTGATTATAATAATTAATAGTGATTACTATCTTAAATGCATTCCTGTTACTGCAAGAGTTCGCAAACAAAACCACATCCGTAAGCATCTGTAGTTGGCAACTGCGTGCACTAAACAAACTCCATTAAAATATGGAACAAAATGAAATAAAACTTACCATTTCTAGAGAAAATGTTGAAATTGATCCCCATTAGTGCGGATACAGTCATGGCACCGACGCATCCAATTTTGGCGAACATTTTCCCATATTCCAGGTATTCCCCTAATTGTGTCAGCAGCTTCAAATATACGGATTCGCAATTCTTCCTCCGTAGCAATTGGAGTATTTTAAACCAATGACTTCAAGGGACTCCAAAGATAAAAGTCCATTGGAGTTAGATCGGGTGACCGAGGTGGCCACGGCACAGGACCAAAGCGTCCAAACCATAGCTAAGGAAACATATTATTCAAAAGTGTCGTTACTTGTCGAGTACTGTGTGGAGGAGCCCCATTTTGAAGATAAATCATGCGTGCCCGAACTTGTAATGCCACATCGTCCAATAATTTAGGCAACCGGTTCTCCAAAAAGTCAACATACGTTGGTCCATTTAGTCGCCCTTTAAAGAAATAGGGACCCACAAGTACATCGCCTATTATGCCAGCCCAAACATTTACCGAGAACCGATGTTGAAAATGAGTTTCCCTAATCGCGTGAGGATTTTCATCGGCCCATATGTGCATATTATGGAGATTCACTTCATCACGGGTAAATATCGTCTCATCTGTTACACAAACATAAGCAGGAAAGTCTACTTGATTGGCACATTGCCGTAAAAACCATCTGCAAAAACGCATTCGTAGATCACAATCCGAGGGTAAAATCTGTTGAACTGGTTGCAGATGATAGGGGCGCCTTAAGATGCAAAGTACGGTCGAGATGAGGTTCCTACTTGCTGTGCGAGTCGTCGAGTACTAATTGTGGGGTCTTCGTCAAGATTTTCCAACACTGCATCTTCAACATTAAGTTTCACTTTCTGACCACGTCCTTCTCATCGAGGAATAACACTTTCCATATCTCGCAGCCGCACTGTAGGATTGTATTTGCACATGGGGGTAGGTGACGTTGTGGCCATCGTTCCCGGTAGAACCTAGTCGCTACGAGCGCAATTTCTCCGGCTGCACCATACACTAACACCGAATCGACACGTTCGGAAATAATAAATGCATTGTTTTCTCGGTTCCTTGTAAAACTATTTTGTGCACAAACTAAAAAATGAAGCAAAATAAGAATTTCGTTTTTAATGTAATCGGCACACTTTTCTTATTTTTTACTTCTTTAAAAAATATCAGTCACTATCGTGAAATTAGGAAATAAAAACATTCGTCAGAAATCTTTCACTATTTAACACTGATGGGTCGATGAATATTTAATAATTAAGTGAATAATTTTTTGACAATGTAACCCAACCTTCTTTTAGTATTACTATTACAATTACTAGTATTAGATTATACCGACTTAAATTGTAAGGTTGCATCTCGGGTCGCATAAAAACAATTGCAAAGTTTTAATAAATAACACGTCGGCCTTCATTTTCGTTGAATAAATGGAGCTAGAACTTTTTCGTATAAGACTTTTCTATTACAAATATCATCAGGAAGCTGTAGTTTAATTTTTATAGATTATAAACGCCACACCCTGTATACGTTAAGGCAATGTATATTTAAAATCGCTACCGTTTTTTTAGTTATATTAAGCAATAAGTAAAGACGAATCTACTTAAACATTAATATCAAATTCATCATGAGCCGTCACATCCGCTTTAAACAATTATACAGGGTGGTCCGTAAGTAATGGTCCATAGAGACATACCAGATTTTTTACTTCAAAATATTACGATTGGAGCCNTGGTCGAGATGAGGTTCCTACTTGCTGTGCGACTCGTCGAGTACTAATTGTGGGGTCTTCGTCAAGATTTTCCAACACTGCATCTTCAACATTAAGTTTCACTTTCTGACCACGTCCTTCTCATCGAGGAATAACACTTTCCATATCTCGCAGCCGCTGAACGCACTGTAGGATTGTATTTGAACATGGGGAGGAGGGTGACGTTGTGGCCATCGTTCCCGGTAGAACCTAGTCGCCACCAGCGCAATTTCTTTAACACCGTATCGACACGTTCGGAAATAATAAATGCATTGTTTTCTCGGTTCCTTGTAAAACTATTTTGTGCACAAACTAAAAAATGAAACAAAATAAGAATTTCATTTTTAATGTAATCGGCATACTATTCTTATTTTTTATTTCTTTAAAAAATTACACTGTCACTATCGTGAAATTAGGAAATAAAAACATTCGTCAGAAATCTTTCACTTTTTAACACTGATGAATATTTAAAAATTAAGTGAATAATTTTTTGACAATGTAACCCAACCTTCTTTTAGTATTACTATTACTGCATCTCGGGTCGCATAAAAACAATTCCAAAGTTTTTAATAAATAACACGTCGGCCTTCATTTTCGTTGAATAAATGAACTTTAATTTACAAAAAAAAAAAAATGCGAAGCTAGAACTTTTTCGTATAAGATTTTTCTATTACAAATATCATCACGAAGCTGTAGTTTAATTTTTATAGATTATAAACGCCACACCCTGTATACGTTAAGGCAATGTATATTTAAAATCGCTACCGTTTTTTTAGTTATATTAAGCAATAAGTAAAGACGAATCTACTTAAACATTAATATCAAATTCATCATGAGCCGTCACATCCGCTTTAAACAATTATACAGGGTGGTCCGTAAGTAATGGTCCATAGAGACATACCAGATTTTTTACTTCAAAATATTACGATTGGAGCCAACATGCCTTAATAAAATGTTGATAACAAAAAAGATACAGGGTGTCAAAGTTGGAAATTAAAAATTGAATTTTCGTAATAATTATAATATTTTTGAGTGTATGAACGTGAAAATTTAGGGGTAGATGTTTCTGTATACGAGAAATCATAATTTGTTATCTATTTCGATGTATCTTCTAGAGGGCGCCACATACGCCGTGTTTATGACGTAAATACGAGCATAATTTTTTTATCCACAACGTTAACGCTTCTTTTTTTAAAAAATCTTAAACCTACATTATTTTCGTGAAAAAATGGTATACTTGTCATTAGCTCTAGAAATTGTCCGTTTTCAAGAAAAACACATTTCAACAATCTGCTGCATGTTTCATTACAGGAAATTTGATCGTAGTGTGCGCTAATGAAAACATTAATTTTGACAATTAAACATTATCCCTTTGTACACATTAAAATACAAATTATCAAGTTGATAAATTTTATTTACAAAACCAGTTAAAGGAGAAATTTAATTAAACAAAACTATGATTTTATCAAGCGTTTAACAAGTAAAAAACTGAATATGTA
Organism: Anoplophora glabripennis; assembly: GCF_000390285.2. Lineage (NCBI taxonomy): Eukaryota > Metazoa > Arthropoda > Insecta > Coleoptera > Cerambycidae > Anoplophora > Anoplophora glabripennis. The sequence continues at coordinate 1,132,786 of NW_019416463.1, read as the reverse complement.
CCTAAGGAAAAATAGGAAATGTTTCAAAGTAAATTTTCAATATGTCCACCATTCACCTCGATGCACTTGTCCATACGATTTATGAAAGATCGTCTAATATTAAATAATACCATTGGATCAAAAAAAGTTGAGGCATTACTAATTTCTTGCCAAAGTTGGACGCGAGTATTTATAGTGTTTTTATAAACAATTTCCTTCATTGTGCCCCATACACCAAAATCTAAAGGGTTGAAGTCTGGACTACGTGGCGGCCAAGGAAATATACTACCACGGCCAATCCAACGTTCAGGAAAGTGTTGGTTTAGATATGTT
>NW_019416463.1:1036846-1130579 GCF_000390285.2 Anoplophora glabripennis | reverse complement strand
ATATTATGGAAATTCACTTCATCACGGGTAAATGTCGCCTCATCTGTTACACAAACATAAGCAGGAAAGTCTACTTGATTGGCACATTGCTGTAAAAACCATCTGCAAAAACACATTCGTTGATCACAATCCGAGGGTAAAATCTGTTGAACTGGTTGCAGATGATAGGGGCGCCTTAAGATGCAAAGTACGGTCGAGATGAGGTTCCTACTTGCTGTGCGAGTCGTCGAGTACTAATTGTGGGGTCTTCGTCAAGATTTTCCAACACTGCATCTTCAACATTAAGTTTCACTTTCTGACCACGTCCTTCTCATCGAGGAATAACACTTTCCATATCTCGCAGCCGCACTGTAGGATTGTATTTGCACATGGGGGTAGGTGACGTTGTGGCCATCGTTCCCGGTAGAACCTAGTCGCTACGAGCGCAATTTCTCCGGCTGCACCATACACTAACACCGAATCGACACGTTCGGAAATAATAAATGCATTGTTTTCTCGGTTCCTTGTAAAACTATTTTGTGCACAAACTAAAAAATGAAGCAAAATAAGAATTTCGTTTTTAATGTAATCGGCACACTTTTCTTATTTTTTACTTCTTTAAAAAATATCAGTCACTATCGTGAAATTAGGAAATAAAAACATTCGTCAGAAATCTTTCACTATTTAACACTGATGGGTCGATGAATATTTAATAATTAAGTGAATAATTTTTTGACAATGTAACCCAACCTTCTTTTAGTATTACTATTACAATTACTAGTATTAGATTATACCGACTTAAATTGTAAGGTTGCATCTCGGGTCGCATAAAAACAATTGCAAAGTTTTAATAAATAACACGTCGGCCTTCATTTTCGTTGAATAAATGGAGCTAGAACTTTTTCGTATAAGACTTTTCTATTACAAATATCATCAGGAAGCTGTAGTTTAATTTTTATAGATTATAAACGCCACACCCTGTATACGTTAAGGCAATGTATATTTAAAATCGCTACCGTTTTTTTAGTTATATTAAGCAATAAGTAAAGAGGAATCTACTAAACATTAATATCAAATTCATCATGAGCCGTCACATCCGCTTTAAACAATTATATATGTTTATTATTAATATACATTACGAATATAGCACTCTCAGTGTGAGCCCGACATAAGGATGGAGAGAAGTTCCGTAATATTTAAGGAGGACTACATTGTGGGAAAATTTTCGCCCGCTTCATTGAGAAAAAGGAAATAAAGGAAGCAATTTGTGAAAATTGTTTTCGGGCCGAAAACTTTGATTTACTTTTTAAGTGTATTTAAATTAATAACTGGGGAATCCTATTCCCTCAAAATTACATGCGAGACTGATATTTCCTTCTTTCTTTATTACTTCTGCGTCAAATCTCAAGTTCAAATTAATATCCTTCCACTTTTAAAAATGAAACAAAACAACTCGTGTGGTAGGGGGATACTGTATTAGTATTCTCTAGTTTACATGATGCTGTGAATAACTAACCACCGTTCAAAGACTTTAAAATGGTAATCGGGCATTAATTTCGGCCAATTCGCTGATAATACCGTATGAATTTGAATATTAAAGGGTTTGTAATAAACAGGTCGAACCGCATTACGCGAACAATTCCATCTGGTGCGCAACATATGCCGAAACATAGGAGCATTGGCATAGCTAGCGCCATTACGGAATAACAGGGGTCAACGGTGGCCATGGAATTAGTGACCTAGAACTAATCTTTATTGCGTCTAGTGCAGGCGAGTTGTTAGGACGTGGGCAAGGGAATGAAACGACGTATGGATTGAAATGGGACTGAGAAGGATTAGGGGTTTTAGATGATGATTGCAGTTAATTAAAAATTCTTAATATTTTTAAATAATTTATTTATTTTCCTACTGAAGAAGAGAGCGATATGTCTCTCGAAACGTCAAGAAGTCTAAATTGAAGAGATGACCACTAATCCCGAAATTGCTCAACCCATTCTCATTCAAATTTCCGGAGATTGATGACAGTAATTACTGTCTATTCCACCCAATATTTTATAACTATTATTATACAGTATGTCTCACTAGGTTGGAACAATATGGAAAACTTTTTTATTATTAATTTTAGGAAAAAAAGTTATTCTTCATAAAAAGTTCTGCATGTTCTAAAATCTAAAAGACAATCATCAGATGTTAAATTTTTTCAATCGTATACGCGGTTTGTCAAAAAATATGAATTTTACTCAAGAGTAATGTACCTTTATATTTTATTACAAAGAAAAGTTGATCAGAACTAAAAACTACGTTCAAATGTGTAATTACATCCATTTACATTGAAAAATTAGGTTTTGTTATATTTTACTAATCTTTCTATTTTTAATGAACATTTATCTCTTGTAATTATGAAACACATGATAATGATAATTTAACACGTAATTAATGCATGTGCATTTATTTTGCAAATAAGAAAATACATACAAATACTAAGTTGTGTAACTAACATAATATTAATACTAAAAATAAATAGAAATTTATTTTCACTCATTCCACTAATGCCTCGACATATTCACCCGCTCGTTCAATACATTTAATCATNAGGTGCCAGGAGAAAGCGTGACCTTGAAAATTTTCGCCTGCGGCGCCATTACAAAGCCACTAGTGGGCCGATATAAAAAATCGAACTCGGGCCGAAAAAAATTCCCAATCCGGCCCTGCTGTCTATTCTACCCAATATTTTATAACTAGTATTATACAGTATGTCTCACTAGGTTGGAACAATATGGAACACTTTTTTATTATTAATTTTATGAAAAAAAGTTATTCTTCATAAAAAGTTCTGCATGTTCTAAAATCTAAAAGACAATCATCAGATATTAAATTTTTTCAATCGTATACGCGGTTTGTCAAAAAATATGAATTTTACTCAATAGTAATGTACCTTTATATTTGACAATATCGAAAATTGTTACAAAGAAAAGTTGATCAGAACTAAAAACTACGTTCAAATGTGCAATTCATCCATTTACATTGAAAAATTAGGTTTTGTTATTTTTTACTAATCTTTCTATTTTTAATGAACATTTATCTCTTGTGATTATGAAACACATGATAATGATAATTTAACACGTAATTAATGCATGTGCATTTATTTTGCAAATAAGAAAATACATACAAATACTAAGTTTTGTAACTAACATAATATTAATACTAAAAATAAATAGAAATTTATTTTCACTCATTCCACTAATGCCTCGACATATTCACCCGCTCGTTCAATACATTTAATCATTCTATTAGCAAATTTACGTAATACATCCCTTATCATTTGTGGAGAAAGTTCCTGGAATGTTTCTAAAGTTATCCTCCCCAAATGGTTAACAGCTTGAAACGGCTCTTTCTGGTAAACTTTTTGTTTCAAGTAACCCATAAGAAGTAATCAAGGGGGGGTTAAGTCAGGGGATCTAGCAGGCCAAAAAACATCAGAATATCTGTGAATAACTTTTCCATGGAACATATGTTCCAATATATTCCCTAACATTCAATGTACTGTGGCATGTGGCACCGTCTTGTTGGAACCAAATACATTGACGTTCTTGTGGGGTAGTTCGTCATCGTCATCTGTATATTAAAGTTCATCGTAATAGCACAAATATTGCCTCATAGTAAAGAATTTCAAAGAGAAACTTCATTTCTCTATTTCTAATAATATAGTTTCTAGTAGAACAAAACAAAAACTAAACTTCAGTGGCATTGAGTAGTAGTAACAATTAAGATATAACACATTTTTCAGGTTATATCTCACCGACACTAACAACTAGAGACAAATTTATCACTGTTCAGAGAAATAATCGGGGATTCTTTACTTTTCGAAATATTTGCTGTTGTTTCACCGAAATCGTGAACAATTGTCTATTTTCTTAATGTAGAATATTTGTGTCTAGGCAGAATAAAATAAACCCCTTGACTAGTCCATTTACGTGAGGACTTACTTACGTATTTTTAAAATATTCTTAAATAATGTCAACAATGAGTATTTTAGTAACAACTACGAAAGTTAAATGTGTTTAAGCTTTGCTTTATTTGGATACACCATTTCTAAACAGATATTTACAATAAATACCTTCAGTACAAATATAAAATTCATTTTATATATCGAGATTTATAAATTAATTAGAATCATTTACATATCAGTCATACAGAAGCGATTTAGAGACAATGAAAAGCACCAGGGTGCAAATTGAATAAATATTGAACTTACCCTTGCACTATGTCCATATTTTTTTAATTAAAATGCACTCAGCATTTTGTCAAGTGTATTTAAACGATTGAAACTGGACCAATCGATGATCAAGAGCCCCGCAAGACTACCCTTGTTAAGTACCTATGTATTTTGCATATAGACCAAGCAAATTAAATTTTTACTCGAATAAAGTCCTATCCGCTAGATTATTGTAAAATTGTCTAAAGGAACATAATATAAGACATCTCTCGTCTCGTGAGTCAAAAACTTTTATTAGCTAACTTTTCTATTTAAACAAATAAGTGAGAAAAACAGTTTTTTGACTTTGCAGGGAAAACCATCAATTTTAGCGAAAAGTGACTCACAGAGTGTGCCAAAAGTGGGCGCTATACTTTTAAAGTATGACAAAACCCTCAACTTGTCATAGGTTTTATAAAATTTTAACAATAAATGCGATAGTTATAAACAAATGAAGAAATGGTCACTTTTCTTGTTTTTTTGCAATAACTTTTTTGTTTATTAACCGATTTTAATTTAACTAGTCTCATTTTGTAGATAATTTTACTCCCTATAAGCTGTCTGGGAGTCACTTTTCGCTAAAATTGATGGTTTTCCCTGCAAAGTGAAAAAACTGTTTTCCTCACTTATTTGTTTAAATAGAAAAGTTAGCTAATAAAAGTTTTTGACTCACGAGACGAGAGATGTCTTGTATTATGTTCCTTTAGACAATTTTACAATAATCTAGCGGATAGGACTTTTTTCGAGTTTCTCTTTTATTTTCGCTAATTTTCCTGGTGTAATAATAAATGTTAAAATTATTTGACTTGCTCCTTTATTTTTATCCTCACAGTAGCCAAGCGCGTAGCCCTAACGAAGTTATATTTCCGTCGCTAATTATTTTCAAGATTTTAAAAGAAAACGTGATAATAATTTGATTTCTTTTTCTTTTCAGTATGGCAAAATTAAAAAATATCACCTTTTCCTTTTAGCATAATCATTCACTTAAATAACAAAAGAGGCCGGCTTTAAAACCGCCTTTCCGGATAAAATCTTCGGAAAATAATTGTAAATTTAACGAATTCTACGAACTTTAACGTTTGATAATAAAAACATTCGAAAATCTCTGCATCAAACAATTCTTCTTTCTGTGCCGTCTTTTTTCCTCATTGAAACGAATTTCATGTGACAGCTACCTTAATATCCGGTTCGTCTCACATTTCGATAACCCTAATGTTTTCCAAATGCCTTAGCTTCTACCCATCCCATGAAAAAAATGTCAGTTTGTAATTTTAACATTGATCATATTTTTTTAAATGGAATCAGGATTGGTACAAATTTGGCTCCCAACTTTTATTTTTGTTAGAACAGATTATACGTCCATAGTTTTATGGTGTAAATGATTTTCTAATATAAACAATTAAAGGTTAAATATACAGGATAATTCACATAAAATTCTACCCTTTGTACCCTCTATCTTGGAAAAAACGAGAAAGGCTAAAGTTGTAGGCGATTTTATGCGACTAGTTAAAGATACCATATCTAAATTTTTAGAATCCACGACCTGAAAAATCATTCGCTTTGATTTATTTACTGACCCTCCATATTGGATAAAGTCAAGATTGCCATGGAACCAGTGCATATTTATGCTTTTCCGCAATTAAATTTATTGAACAGACCTTTAAATACTTTATAAAATAAATGATTGTAATAACCCCATTTTTTTCTGGACAAAGGACATTGAAATGCCTGAAGATCTTTCATAAACTTCTAATTACTGGGAATACCTCGAATACCTCGAAATGGAAAACTTTCAAATATAATGTAAAAAACCGTTAGTGATCCAATGTTAAAGGTCAAAGATAGAGCGAGGGAAGGCCACTGTAACCCGAGATTATAGACCCCGGGGTCATTGACCTTTGGTTCCAAGTTTGTTGACCTTTGGCACTGGATCATTGACCTATTCTCATTCTTTGACCTAACCTAACCTAACCTTTAGCATTTCTAGATATTTAAATAAATTTGTAAGTTTTCAAGATACTTACACCCAAGTATTTCCAGATACTTTGTAGATTTCGGGTATTTCGACTTGTGGGTTTTGAGGCATTTCTAATGTAAATAACATTATGTACTTTGAATGTGATTCGCTCCACAGATGGTTACAGATTTGTGTGCAGCCTAGACCTTGTATTCTATAGTTTTTCATTTCGATGTACTTTATCATGTTTTATAAAAGTTTTAGTACTCTTTGGAGGATTCTAAAGCCAATTTATCGACTCTAAAGCTCACTTGATCTAAAGCAGCTTTGAGGTATTTTATTTTATTTTAAAGTGATTTTTATGTATTTGGCACCTTGTAAAGGTGAATTGAAGTATGTATTTGCTTTTATTCTGAAGTGTTATTAATATTTTTCAATATATTTTGTTCTGTTGGCTACACTGAAATATTATTTCATAGACTTGCCGTTCTTTGAGATCTGAAGGAGACCTAAATCGTAAATATAAATGAAGTTCTTAACTTCGATATGACCTTTGACAAACTATTTTCCTATAGGATTATCTTTCAGGCTATCTTGAAATGTTATGACAGAGAATGTTAGTTAGTAGAAATGCCTTCCATTTCAAAATATATTAATTACAATTAGTTTACAGTGTATAAAACGCTGAAATAAGACCACTTTACAGTCAGAGCCTATTTCAGCGATGAAAAGAAACGATTCAAACGTATTTCAATACATCGAGGAGATCCCAATTCAAAAGCAATTATATTAAAAGCAAATCGTCCTTTTGTTCCAACTTTCCTTGTTCGCCTCGAGTTCCCAAAGTTTTGTATTAAATACTGACTGAAATTTGCTAAATAAATCTTTCAATACAGTAGTATTATGAAAAATTACTATTCTATAAAAGGTGTTTTATGATAACCTCATCGTGTTTTAAACGAAAATTTTTTAAATAAATTTTTATAATGAAGGAATAATTTCACAAGTCTAATTTGACCTTAGGACAACTGCAACACAGTGTTTATTTTTTAATGGCATAGCAGCCTCTTACAGGTCATTACTATGCCTTCCACCCATCGCTTGCGCCGTAGCTATAACCACTTCCAAGAACGTTTCCATCATGGCCATATCGATTACGCATGGCCTCCTAAGTGCATTGGGAAGGCTTCATTAATTACTTTATTTAACGGCACAGGTGTGCTATAAAGCACCTAACGGCCCATTTCAGGCACTGCGGAGGGACTCTTAATTGGTTACGTCTTAACCATGGCTTGTCGCAGCCCTCTGAATTTCTTCGGTGGAATGAGGATGGACGTTCGAAATGTTCAAAAACGATTTATGGCTCGCTGTAAATTTAGCAGTCTATTAGAGAATTAATGAGAGAATGGGGTGTTTCTGTCGTAATTTCTACTCTGTATTGGATTTTAGATTAAAAAGTGACTAATTTAAAAAAATTTGCAGCAATGGGACTTAAAATCTTCTATTTGCTCATGATACGAATCATTTTGTTACGTAAATAACTGTTTTCTCGACAGATAGGAATTTACTTAAATTGAAATTTAATGCTCATCTAGATTGTTAGTGTTAAAAGTAGTGTAAACATTTTTACCTCTACAAAGCACCATGTGCGCCCATACCTACCGTTCTTATCGTTTTTACCGGAAAAGTTGTATAAAACTTTAAATTTTATTAGTTTTAAGCGTAACGTGAAACAATTTTTATTAAAAGACATGCTTTCTATAGCATAGATGAATTTTTAATACAAATATGAAGTAGACAAATCCCATCTGTTTCCGATCTATTCTTGTTTTAGTTATTTGTTGCTTTATTTATCTTATTATATTGCATCTATGTATTCCAATTGTCAGTCTTTACTGTATTTTACGTTTGACTATTTATGTTAATGTTTGTATTGTATCTAATTTGTATGTGTATTTTACATTTTGATTATGTATTTTTAGACGTTAGATTTTAATCTTACTCTTACTATAGGACTCTATCCTCACTATTATGTTCATTCGCTTTTCCCCTTTCTTTCTTTTTTGACTTGTGTAAATACTTCTGTGTACCTAGCACCAATAAACTAAACTAAACTAAAACAAACACCTAATCAAAAAGTTTAATTTAATACTTAAAATCGTATTCAAGACTGAAATTCTAAAAATTATACAAAAGGATCTTTAGATGTAATAAATAAAATATATCAATTATTTAGGTACTAAAACTCTTGCGACCCGGACTAATTTTAGGATTGACGAGGTACTGGCAGTCGTTCAAGTTATTGGATTAAATTTTCTCGCCTAAAAGGATTTTACGAGAATATTACCTTTTTATTAACGGGTTGACAGTGGAACGAATTAAATATTTATGAGGAAAATTTACCGACTCTGCAAAGCAGCATAGTAATAACGCTTGGTTAACGACTGTATGCAAATTCTGAACGCACTATGTGAAGTCATGCCGCATCACAGTATTTTGTTAAAATGTTACACTGTGGACACAATGTTGACATTGTTATGTCATTAGAACGATTTGAATACCTTTCATTTAAATGTGATCACGTGAAATAATTTTAGTCGGTTCGCACTAGCGCCTTCGCCATATTTTATAATATAAAACTAGAAAAATTTCTAGTAATTTAAACTATCTAACACACGTTCACTCGATATAAATTTAATTATGACTTAAACTATTCTATGCCTTCAAGTTAAGTTTTCAAGGCTACACAGCTTGAGTCAACTTCGTCATCTTCGTAGAGTTTTTCCTATTTCTGTAAAGGATAAAAAAATAGATAAATGCCTTCGGTTTTCGAGAATAGTTGAATGATGAAAACCACATCTCGATATCTTGATTTATTTAAAATATGTATGGCATTTTATTACTTTGACTATTTTCTACGATGCCCTATAACTTTTTTATTTGTGAATATATGTAATTTTTGTAATTTACTTAAAATATTAAGGGAATATATTATGTGTCTATTATAGTGGTTGTCTTATTTTTAATCACATAATCAATTTGGGAACGCTTTATGCAGGTGAATCAGAGGAATCGCACCAAACTCCAGGAATGGGTTCTATGTGTTAAAGTAATAAGAAAAACCTCAAATGATGTTATGCGAATTCATTTGTTTTCAAGTTAGCTAATTACAAATTTTAAAATTTTGAAATAAAAGTGTCATCTTCCGAGTTCAAAAGTAGGATATTTGTCAATGTCATTTTATGTTGCAGTAGTTTAATATTTGATTACACGTTTGTACAATCAAAGTGTTACAAAGTGCCAATAACTTATTCAAATTTAGAGTATGCAAATATGGTATTTGTTTACACTGAAAAAACAATTACTTTCTATCAAAGCAATCGGTTGGTTCGAATCCAGTCAGTTTACAGTTATGCTAGTTACATTAAGATAAACCAGTTACATTCAATACAAGTCATTTGATTTGTTTGAATTAAAAAAAGAAACAGTTTACAACAGATTTGTCTATAATTAACAAATTAGATTTAATATAACCATTTATGATTTTAGAATATTTGTTAGGCGAATTAAAAGAATAAATTTTTAATACAAATTTATATTCGTTTTTATTTAATAAATATTATTTTATATTGGCCTATCAAACGTTACAATTAAACTTTAATGGAAAATTGTTCCAAATATATAATTTCTTAAATGTAAACCAGCTGGTTATAAAAGTTAATTTTTTATATATTTTAAAACTATTATCAGTTCAATATTAAAAAATATTATTTAAAAATTACTCCAATCACGTGACCAAGTTGTGTTCTCCCCTGACAGTCGTATCTTTGCCATCATGGCGATGTGTGCAAGGTGCCTGTAGAATATTGTGTAGTTCAGTAAGCTAGTATGGAATGGACTACATCAAAAGGTAGTGTTTCTTGTTGTTATTAGATCATATTCATAATATAACATGTGAATATAGTTACAGAGTGCTGTGTTACAGTTGCTCCTAATTAAAATGGATGCAGAAACTGTGGAAGCTAGGGCCAAACAAGTAATAATCGTCAAAAAGTTTTAGATAAGGACATGGTGTAGCTGTTGTAGTTTCATAAATTTATAATAAAACGCAATTTAAAAATCCGAAAATTATTTTTAATCAGTAAACTGTCAACAACTATGACAATTAGTTTTGAGCGATATATTTAAGAATTAAAAATAATTTTTAGCAAAAATGAAATGTTCGAATAAAAGTATCGTATATTCTCGTAAGTGCTTTTCTATTAGTAGGTCTCAACAATAGGTACATTTTCAAATTTAATTATAAACTCATACTTAGATAAGTTATCTAATTATCAGTTTAGTTAAATTTGAGAAAGTACATAATTTTGAGACTAATCAACAAAGAAATACGTTCAATATTAGTGTAAAAAACAATTCACATTTTATAAACCATTGATTTATTATAATTAAAATTTTCACTGAAAAACTGTTAGTTCACATTAAGCTAAGATATATTTCTAATAATCTTATGTCATCTACATCTTAAAATTTATAGATTAATAATAAAGAGGCGAAATGTAATATTACAGTAAAAATAAATTAACATTCAAATAAGATTTATTACAAAACTATGAACTTATTAGTTACTTTTCACACTATATATGCTAGGCAATATTCAAAACTAGGATTAGTTCATGGCAAACGATATTTATTTAGTCCAAATAAATCCTTTTTTCAGTGTACAGTTTTTTTAATGGGAATGCTAATGCTGCTGTTGAAGAGTATCGTAAATGGTTTCCACATCACAGATTAATCCAATAATGTTGTGCTCGGCACATAGGGGCCGCAAAAAAAATCCAAACAGGATGATTTAAACAAAAGTTGTTCAAAATTTGTCTTTCCAACTTTTATTACGGTCATTTTGCTTTAAAAAAATGTTTATGACATCTTTATTGGAATAGATGTCCCGATAAAAATGTATTTATCAGAGTTTTCAACAAACTGTGCGAAACCGAAGAGCTTCTCAGTGTAAGTATAACATCTGAATGAGCTCATCGAGAAGAAGTAGAAAATATTCTGGGCCTAGTAGAATAGTAGAAGATGATGCAACTATCAGCTCACAAAGAATTGCTGCTCAATTCCACAAAAAAGAGTAATAAAAATCCTCCACGAGCAAGGCTTATATCTGTACCATGTACAGAGAGTACAATACCTACAATTACAAAATTATGCCAAGCGTATTGAGTTTTCTCGATTTAAATAATAATCTGTGTACTCACAGGACAGGAGACCACTACTTAGTTTCCTATAAAAATCAGAATGCGAAAGTACTACCAGCACGGTGGAGCTCCCGCACATTTCGCTCGTTCAGTTAGATAGGCCACGGTGGATCTATTACTTGGCCTCCAAGATCCCCAGATCTTACAGCACTAGATTACTGGTTATGGGGCTGGTTCAAAAATGAAGTGTACAAACTTGTAGTGAACACTAATTCGACGTAGGGATAACATACAGGCGGAAAGTTTTGAGCGATCCAGGTCTCTGGTAGGCTGCCACAGCCACGTCCCGGCCTGCCTTAGGTCACCCATCCAAGTTCCAGCCTGCGTCCGTGATGCTTACCTCGGCCGATCGAATTCCATCGGCCAAGACACCTGGCTAGGTGGTCCCCTACTGCATCTCTTATTAAACAAAGACACGCAGCATTCAGGAGAGCCACATACGTCCTTCGTAGACGAAGCAGAAAGTGCCTTTGAAATACGATTAATAAAATATAAATAAATATTTTTTTTATTGAAATGTACGTCACAACTTCAAAACAAATGAAAATTGCATAACAACATTTAAGATTTTTCTTATTATTTTGACGAATGTAATCCTTTCCTGGAGTTTGGTGCGATTCTCCAGACTCACTCTGTATAGGTTATTGCTGTTTTAGAACTTATTTATTAGTTGCTTGTTAACATTCCGCTTGTGTGAATTTTAAATGTGAGAGGGTAGATGTAGTGCATACCAATTTGTTTTAGGGCACTCGACTGAGATTTAGTTTGGCGAAAGAAAAATTCCCTGTTACAGACTTGATGATACTGTAAATAAATAATGGAGTAGACTACGCTTTAACTTTTTCTCGAGGAAATTGTACGCGTGGGATTAATGTGAAAATTAAGAAGTTTTCAACGGGTTCTAATGTTATAACTACAGTTGAAGAGGCGTATACAAGGATTGCGCATCTTTAATATATTAACAAATATAAGTAGACCAAAAAAGTCATATTTTTTTTAATTTGAGGCACAATAATTATACATACATTAAATAATAAAGTCAAAACTAAACCAAACATTCTACTCGTAATTACTTAAATTTATTCGTTAAATTTTAATTATGAAAGCAATTACAAATTAGCTATTAAATAATTACGTTTATGTTATGCACACATTGATAAATTATTTAATATAATTATTAATTATTTAATACAATAATATAGTATGATAATTTAATATTAAATACTAGAGTCTAAATTGAAATATAGCAGTAAGGCAATTATTGATTGTATCCAATAATGCACCAACAAATATTTTTATGGTTATTACAGATACAGGTATAGTCAATAATCTTATTACACGAACGACTTGAAAGAACATGCGTGGTTGCAATAAAATGAGTTCTCACAGTGGGACTTACAAAGTTTTATCTCCTGTGCATTGGCGCGGCCGTTTGTATATTTTTCGTTGCTTCTCGTAATTTTTTATGCCACAATGAATTCAGTCTCTATGTACATTCTGCGGACAGGAACAAACAACGAACATAATTTATATCTTTCATTCCCTTCCGACAACATTCCCATCCGTAAATAAAAACCCTTCGATTGAAGGCAAAGAACCAAATTATTATTTCACGTTCAACCCCTGAATTATTAATTTCCAATAACTCCCAGCTATACAGCCTTCAATGAGGGATACTACATCGTTCATTCAACCCAGCATCGATTGCACTCTGGAGGTGGAGTTATTGCCTATTGTTCCAGTGCGGGAAAATTGCGGACATTGTCTACCGTGGAAATGATAACAGAATTTCCGTGCCAGTATCTGGTGAATCGCATTATTTTATGCCAGTCGGAAGTTATTACTGTTTTTCCGTAAATTTATGGGATGATCGATAATTTCTTTTTTGTGCAACCGTACGTGAATATTTCGCGTTCGCAACTCGTCTAAAAAATTGATTACCACGGCCGTTACCCTTAGCAACGATCAAATTAAGTCAGTTTGACGTCTGTCGCTTCAGAATTTGAGATTTCTAAAATTCGAGAACAGAATGATTTATAGAATTTTAAACTAACCTGTAAGTTTAGATACATTTTATTTATGGGTCTATTCTGCCTTTTTCTGTAAAGGGGGAGGGTCAATTAGGCTGGTTTTCGGCCCCCTTTGACCAAAAAAAAAAAAGAAAAAAATATTTATATCCAATAATTATTCGATTCCACCCCAAACGGGACCTCCTCCTCCTTCCTAGTTAGGATCAAGGTCAATTAGAGGTCAAAAAGTGCATTAAATCAAAGGCTTTCGGAGTTTAGGTTTTAGGAATCGCTGAGTCCGATTTCGAGATTAGTTTGTCTGTATCAGGCCATTTTAAGGTTGTTTCAAAGTCATTTCAAGGTCGAATTGAGAAAAAGCTGAGCAATCAAATCCAACCAACTGTTATACAGGATTTTGGGGTCGCTGGGTAAGATTCCGAGGTTAGTTTGTCTTTATCAGGTCATTTAAAGGTCATCTCAAGATCATTTCAGGGTTAAATTGACAAAGAACGAGCAATTAAGTTTAACCGCCTGTTATACAGGGTGTCCGGTAAGTATCTCCTAATCTCTCGGGAGTGTATAGGGGAGGTCAAAATAAAACTAGTCCTTCCTATAATTTTTTTTCCTAATGTGCCCCCTAACGGAGTTATGGGGGGTCAAAGGGGTACCTAGAAATTAACGTTTAGGGTTATAACTTTGAAACCACCCTGTATATTTTAATAAAATTTTCGTACGTTGTATTACACATGGAGCTCTACGATTTGATGCTAAAATCAACTTTTTGCTATTATCAGGTGTCCAGAAACGGACTGGCCCTATCACAATTTTTCTCAAAATTTTGACAGAAGTAATTTTATCAAACTGAAAATATTATTATTAGATACTCTGAAGGTTTTTCTTTAAAAATGGTACTCTTTATTTATTTCGAAAAAATGAACGGTTTGCGAGATAAATCGGTTTTGAAAAAAATTGGTAACAAATACAACAATTAAAATTTATTTTTTTTACATATTATTTCATGCATTTAATTTCTTTAACTTTATCAAGTCCAGAAATCTTTGAACGGGTTGGCTATACTTTATGAGCAAGTAGTGACCAATTAAAAATAACATTTGAAAAATAACTTACTTACAAGACATGCAACAAAGAACATTCAACAATGAACAAAGGTACCTAAATGTTACTTCGGTAGATGTTCAAAATGAGCACCCCGTACTTCAATGCACTTTCTAATCCTACGAATGTTTTCCCGGTGCACTTGAAATAATATTCCGTGATTATTGCGGAGATGGTCACAGTTCTGTGTTAGCCTCAGCAGAAGTTCCTCTCTACTATTTACGGGTGTTGAATAAACGTTATTTTTTAAATGACCCCACAGAAAAAAGTCTAATGGGTTTAGGTCGGGCGACCTAGGTGGCCATAATACAGGTCCGCCTCGACCTATCCATCGATCACCAAAAACATTCGTCAGATGTTGACGTACTAAACGATCAAAGTGGGGTGGTGCACCGTCATGCATGTACCACATTTCAGTTCTTATTTGAAGGGGCACTTCTTCTAACAAAATATTTAGATTTTCCTCTAAAAATTGCAAATAAAGAGCACCATTAAGTCTTTGCTCCAGAATAA
This sequence comes from Anoplophora glabripennis, assembly GCF_000390285.2. Taxonomy (NCBI): domain Eukaryota; kingdom Metazoa; phylum Arthropoda; class Insecta; order Coleoptera; family Cerambycidae; genus Anoplophora; species Anoplophora glabripennis. The sequence continues at coordinate 1,115,489 of NW_019416463.1, read as the reverse complement.
ATGGACCAATCAAATGATTCCCGATAATGCCAGCCCACACATTCACCATAAACCTTTGTTGGTAGCGAGTTTGAACTAAAGCGTGAGGGTTTTCTTCATCCCAGACATGTAGATTATGCGAATTAATTATGCCGTCTCTTGTAAAACCTGCTTCATCGGTGAACAAAATAGATGTACCAAAATTATGATTCCGAATATGATGCTGTAAAAACCAATTGGCGTATTGAAGTCTTTTTGGATAATCATCTGGAGACATAGCATGTACTTTTTGGATGTGGTACGGGTAAAGCAATTGTTCTTTCAGAGTTTCATGTACAGCCCATTTTGTAACATTGTTTTGCGCCGCAAGCTTCCTTATGCTATTTGAAGGATTATTAGCAACGTCTTCCAATATTTGTTCCTCTACATGAGGGTCTCGTACTCTCCTCGGGGCTCCTGCTCCACCACGGCGTGGCAAAAAGCTTCCTAAATAAAGGATTCGGAAGAAATTAGTTTCACTAACGTTTTTCACTATTTTTTTTTACCTGTTTCTCTTAAACTACGATCAACTCTTTCAAAAGTTTTTGGACTCGGCAAATGTCGACCCGGAAACCTTTCCTCATAAAGTCTTCTTGCCTCCACGGAGTTGCATAATGCTTCCCCATAAATTAGGTGCATATCAGCATATTCTGCACAGGAATATTCTTCCATTTTTAAATGTTATTTCTAACGGCTTAAAACGAATACCACAATAAAATTGAATTTTTATTCTGTCACGCGCCTTTGACAAGTACTTTAAAATCAACAGGGTCTAACAACGAAAACAATAGAAAAGAACTCCATGGAGACAAGAGCAATAATAATTTGTAGATGTATTTTGGTCATAGATGTTGATTTTACAAGAAACGGCATTATTCATTCCCTTAATTCACCACCAGTAAATGTTTATGGTGAATCTGTAGGCTGGCACTAGCGGGAATGATTTTATTGTAAAAAAATAAATTTTAATTGTTGTTGTATTTGTTACCAATTTTTTTCAAAACCGATTTATCTCGCAAACCGTTCATTTTTTCGAAATAAATAAAGAGTACCATTTTTAAAGAAAAACCTTCAGAGTATCTAATAATAATATTTTCAGTTTGATAAAATTACTTCTGTCAAAATTTTGAGAAAAATTGTGATAGGGCCAGTCCGTTTCTGGACACCTGATAATAGCAAAAAGTTGATTTTAGCATCAAATCGTAGAGCTCCATGTGTAATACAACGTACGAAAATTTTATTAAAATATACAGGGTGGTTTCAAAGTTATAACCCTAAACGTTAATTTCTAGGTACCCCTTTGACCCCCCCATAACTCCGTTAGGGGGCACATTAGGAAAAAAATTATAGGAAGGACTAGTTTTATTTTGACCTCCCCTATACACTCCCGAGAGATTAGGAGGTACTTACCGGACACCCTTTTCGGATAGCCGACTTCGAATCCGAGATCAGTTTGTCTGCATCAGGTCATTTGAAGGTTATTTCAAGGTCATTTAGAGGTCAAACCAAGAAAACACCGAGAAATCGATTACAGTTTTTCAAATTTTTAAATTTTGAATCAAGGTTGATTTGAGAAAAAAGACGTTTTCCGGTAGGGTTAGTAAGGGGCGATTTTGGACCTCCCTGTATTTCACCGATTCTTGTTGGAAACTAAAGACTGAACTGACCATATTAACCTATATAAACTCCACAAAAACTCATATTTCCTCATACCAACCCATACTACTCTACCTTTATTACCTCATACTAGTCCATATTGCCCCATATGAACCCATCTTACCCCATACCCATCTAACCCCATAATAACCCAACCCATATTACTCCGTAAAAATTTATATTACCTTATACTAATCCTTATTTCGCCGAAAAAAACTTATGCTAATCTATTTCGGTCCATCCGACTCTTACTCTTGGTAATCCTTTTGGTTTGTATAATAATTTTTTATCCTCTACTTTACAAACTCAAAATATATACATAGTTCATGGAGATTGAAGAAAATAGTTTTTGAATTCATACTAAATAGTTCTTATTGTCTTTTTTCATTGTTTTCATCATCTCCCTCCTAATTAAAATCATCGAAAATATTTAACATTCTGCTCTCCTGTTAATATTTTCCATATAAAAACTTCTCACAGCTAGTTACCACCTATATGTTATTGTAGCTTTGTTTAAACTCGAATCATTTTAAAAACCTATTTTTAGTATCAACAACTTTAGCTTCGGTCGAAAACAGAGGGGTCTGAAATCGTTTCTCACTGACCCTACCAGAAGTGCTTTTTCTCAAATCAACTTTGGAATAACCTTGAACATTTGTCAATACATAGATCTCGGATTTGGAGTCAGCGACTATAAAAACGGTAGTTGATTCCAGCGCTTATTCCATAAATTAACTTTCAAATGACCTTAAAATGGCCTTCAAATTACCTGACACAGACAAACTGACCTCAGATATGAACTCAGCAACTTCAATATAACAGGCGTTTAGACTTAATTGCTTGGTTTTTCTCAACTTAACCTTGAGACGACCTTCAAATAGCCTGATACAGACAAACTGCCCGCGGATTCGAACTGAGCGACCCCAAAAAACCTAAACTCTGAGATTCTTTGATTTAATGCACTTTTTCTCAATTTGACCTCCAATTGACCTTGATCCTGACTAGGAAGGAGGGGGAGGTTTCATTTGGGGTGGAATCGATTAGTTGAGAGCTTTCAAATAACACAATGACAATACAATAATGATAGCTCCTTTCAAACAACACAATTTTTGTTTAATATCCAAGGCTTACTATTGCAGTGTTGGCTTCTTTTAGTTCCTGCCGACTGCAGATTATTTTCGTTGTTTTTTTTTTATTGTTTGAAAACGGCTACTCCAATAAAGAAATATGACATAACATTTTTTATTTAGAATTTGAAGGTTTGTCAAATTATGTTAAAAAAAATACTGTGTTGTCATTTAAAAATCTGGCAACACCGGAAAGAATAATTTGTAAATTTTTCTTAATCAAGTTATTTCCTACAACTTTGCATTTGGAAGTACCAGTCTATCACTTCAAACAAAAAAGTTGGCCCCATGTCAAGTTTAAAAAAAAATAGCACTGTATATTATTCAATGCAGTTTATATTTGTATCATATTTGAGTTAGAAATGAGGTTATTTGTTTAAAATATTATATTCAATCACTTATACATTCACGTGGCTTTTAATCATTTATGAAGGCTATAGTTTATGCATCTATCGATTTAAAATGCGTTTCATCTTCCCTTTTTTATATTAAATTATACGTTTTTCAAATCAAAAGGGATTTTCCCAAATTTTCCACTGAGGTTTTAAATTTTACTAGACTTTGCTAGTGTGTGGTTTCTGAACAGATTTATATTCATGTCAGACCAGGAAACTAGCTTTAAAAGTTTGCCCGCCTTATATCCTATTTCTACTCATAAAAATCACTGGCGGAGTTCTGTATTCGCATGCAGCGCTTGGAACGCCTGAAAATTTTATGAACTTTTCCAAGTATGCAGTGAAAAGAATAGTAGGTAATATTACGGGGTTATATGCGTTGTACAGGTGTAGGAATATACGAACCGCTAGAACTTATTTACAATTAAAATAATTACGTATTAGATTTTTCTGTAAAAACTTCAACCGTGCATAATAGGTGCTGTTTATGTAAATAAATAAATGCAGTTGAAAAAATGAAAGTATACATTTCGCCATTTAATGATAAATTTATTTGGCAATTAATTCTGCAAGTTGATTTATAAGTTACATTTGTTTTTACTTTAAATATCTGCTATACGCATAAATGACTATTGTTAGACAATTTCTAATTGCCTCAAAACAAAATAAAACATCTAATGAGTAATTAACTACAATTTTGAGACTCTATTACAGTTCAAGCCATCTGCAATGCCACAAACATAATTCGTGAGCAACGAAACAAAGGTGATCTCATATTCGAGCATCTTATTCGTCGATCTGTGTTATGAGTGTAATGGGCAAACCGTCGAACGTTTTTTTTGTTTATTTCATACAATCTTAGGCAAATTATATCCGGTGCATCCGTTGACTCTCACTTATTTTATATTATTGAATTCCTTTTATGAAATTACGAAAAATTCTTAGTAGGCATATTCATCCGTTATATCTCTACATATCAGTTTCATAAAAATCGTATGTATAAATAAATAAGAGACATAGATTTAAGTAACAAATTGATGTATTTGAAAATTTAAAATAACTGCCGCTGAGATCAATAAATGAAGATAGGTTTTTACGATCTCTGCAAGATACTTTCTGTTTTTTCCAACGTATCTTTTTAGTAAAAAGTCTAACTCTCACGTTCGCTTAATTTTCCCGCTCCCGTTATACCATTCGCCACGTCCCTGAAAACCCGAAAATAACGACGCATTTGAGCGTCTAAACTTTTCCACGCCGGGATATGATAAGTTCTCTCCCAAATCACCGGTGTACCGTCAACGTGCGACTTATTTTTTGTCATAAAGGGTTAATAAAATGTTCGGAATTTTTCTGCTCTGAAAAGTTTATATCGAACGCTTAATGGTACCGATATTTCTGCAGCATCGGTCCCGCAAATTCTTTACAGTTAAACTTCAGCATTTCATAAATAAGGTCAAAAGTAAATTAACGATTTTATTTGGAAAAAGAGAAAAATGTATCTACTAAAAAAAATTTAAAATAAAATTCAATTTTGAGTTACAATAAGCTTACTAATTAGCATACCAAAATCTCATTGTTTGTTAAAATACAGGGTGTTCCTGAAATAAGTGCGTTGCTTGAAAATTGTCACATTTTTCTCAAAATGATTTGACCGCTCCATTTCAGTCACCGGAAGCTCAATATTATCTGATTGATTCATTAAAACAGCATGACGTGACATACTACTAAAACCTGGAATTGAAGTGTCATTGTAAACAATCCTGTTGGTTATTTCATTTTTGTTACTTAAACTGTTAGCAACATAACTAACTGCAATTGTGGCTGATTTCCACCCACCATGTCTTTTGCTTGTTAATACATCAACTCCTGTATTAGCCAGTAACGTTGCCGATGTTCTTCGGAATGAATGGCCTGTTTATGTTTCAGGATGTTCTAGTTTCAAAAACTGTGCAATCTTATTAGGAAGCATTGAAAGGGTATTCTTGCCGCGGTTGGTTGTAACATTTACCTGCTTGCTAGCGCATAAAGAAGCATGAAAATTCAGTTTTAATTTCCAATATAATCTTGATATATTTCTTGAGAATTTCTAGGTGAGAAACAGAACCCAGACGAGAAGTAATTGTAAACGTACGTGACATACCATTTTTAGAATTTGGAATTGTAACTACAATAACGTCAGTTCAAAATTGATAAATGTGAGTTTTCCACTGAATATAGACTATTTGATTTTTTGTTATTTCTTAAATTTTACCTTTCATAAAAAACTGTTAAATTTAAACATAATAAATATAAATTACAAAATAAATAATAATATAATAATACAATAATACATTACAAAATAAATAATAATATAAAAAAGTTTTATTTTGTAGTTTATATTTATTATGTTTAAATTTAACAGTTTTTTTTAGAAAGATAAAACTTAAGAAATAACTCGAAAATATTAAATACTCTATATTTGTAAAAATTAATAATTATTAAATAGGTTAATAAAATAAAACATAATTTGACTTCTATAAAATTAAAATTAAACATAATCTGACATATTTTTAGAAAACATTATTATTATATTTTGACCTTGTAATACCTGAAGATGAGGTGTAAAGTTTGACCTTGAAACCGGTAGTCTTTTAAAAATAAAAGGATTGTGAGAAAATTGGACCTTTTCTTATTTCTAAAATAAGTTAGAATAATGTCATGGAAATTTTTGAAATTTACGTTGTCCAAAGTAATTTTGCATAACTCATCAGAACGTCATGCTCCTGCAATGCCTAAGACCGCCACTACCTTCATTAGCAGATAATAATATACAGGGTGATTCATTAACAATGGGAAAATCGAAAGCTGAAGATACTACACGCGAAACGGTGACCATTGACGCAAACATGCCTTATCCGAAAGTTGATAGTTTCGGAAATACAGGGTGTTGAAAGTTAAAATTTTAAATCGTTTTTTTGCGATTATTCTGAAAATATGTACGTTAGGAACTTGAAAATTTGTGAAACTATATTTTTTTAGGCGACGAATAAGATACGTGTTGTAATTTCAGCATTGCTCATAGGGGGCGCCACATACGACCAATTTTACCAAAAATTTAGTTAATAACTTTTTACCCTGTTTGTCTAACATGAAACTTGATTCAAAACCTGAAAGGGCAATCATTTTTCCATTAATTGTGTATTCTTGTTTCATTTCGGTATCTCGATCCGTTTTCGAGAAAAATCGATTTAACGAACACTATGTTTTGATAATACGAGAAATTAAAAGCGAAACAAACCAAGTGTTTCTTCGTGTTATTACAACAATTAACAATAAAACAAATGAAATTCGTAATAATGATTTAAAGTCAGTGTTCGAAGAATCCACCGTTGACATTTACACACTTTACACAACGTTTTCTGAGAGATCTTCGAGTTTGAAACAACATATTGGGATTGCGTTTGACTTCGTTGGCAGCGATTTGTATTCTTTGCCACAACTCTTCACACGAACCAATAGATTCTTCCAAATAGAAAAATGAAGAGGATTGAAGTCCGGACTTCTGGGTGGCCAAGTAAAAATGCTTCCACGGCTTGAAGAAGTTCCACTTTATTTAAGAAGAGACATGTGGTTCATGCACGACGGAGCTCCACCGCATTTTTCTTGGCCAGTGCGTGCATATTTAGATGCAGTTTTTCCAAATCGCTGGATTGGCCATGTAAGCATTTTTGCTTGGCCATCCAGAAGTCCGGACTTCAATCCTCTTGATTTTTCTATTTGGTCTCGAATGAAAGATATAGTTTACAAAGAATCTACTGGCTCGTGTGAAGAGTTGTGGCAAAGAATACAAATCGTTGCCAACGAAGTCAGACGCAATGCCAATATGTTCTTTCAAACTCGAAGATCTCTCAGAAAACGTGAAAAGTGTATCAGTGTCAACGGTGGATTCTTCGAACAATTACTTTAAATCATAATTACGTATTTTATTTGTTTTATTGTTAATTGTTGTAATAAGACGAAGAAACACTTGGTTTGTTTCGCTTTTAATTTCTCGTATTATCAAAACATAGTGTTCGTTAAATCGATTTTTCTCGAAAACGGATCAAGATACCGAAATGAAAGAAGAATACACGATTAATGGAAAAATAAATGCTCTTTCAGGTTTTGAATCAAGTTTCATGTTAGACATACAGGGTAAAAAGTTATTAACTAAATTTTCGGTAAAATTGGTCATAAGTGGCGCCCTCTGCGAGCAATGCTGAAATTATAACACGCATCTTATTCGTCGCCCAAAATAACATCACGCTGTTGTACTATCTAGTACTTTCCAGTGCACCTAACCCCCTACACCATAGGTTCCATAGCGAGCTTGCGTGATAGAAAATGTTATACACCACGCAGCAGTTAAGTATAATTTACCAGTCTCGGATCTATTGCCAGCCTTCGCTCCGCTCGGGCGCAAAGACGTCCTCGACTGGTAAATAATACTTACCTCCTTTATGGTGTAAATAACTATTAAATACTCGTAATTATGTCGGCTTTCTTATGTCACTGCGGCAATTGCGATATTTTAAAATCTCAACTTGTCTTAAATACTCTTATAAATTACAATCAGAAATGTTTCCCATACTTGATGTTGAGGTAGTAAGGGAATAGAATGATTCGATAACTTCTGATCTCGCCTGGACTAGTCAGATTTCTAAAATCGCAAAACAACTAATAGATGATGTATATACTACTCCAAGCTTTGCAAAATCTTGTCCTAGTCTACTCTCTTTGTTATTTAAATACTACATTAGGCATATATTTGCTAATGTGATATTGTCGCCTCAGTTATTTAGAGATCTCAACCTTTCAGTAAATGTCCAATACAAATGCACCAGATAAGTATGTGTTTTGAGGAATCAAATCCACCATGTCTGAATGTAGTCGTACTAAATGACGTGACAATACATACTTGGCCACCTAATAAAATTAAAATTTCTATTTAATTTTAAACATATGTTATTAATTTATAGCATAATTTTTTTCCACTGTTATTTTTTGTTCTCAGAAGTTCCAAAAGAAAGTTTCATGCAAGTAGCTTATTATTATATTTATTTATATTTCTGATATACTGTGGAAAACTGATTCTTTGACACAGGGTTTTGTATGCTAATATTTTATAATTATCCGATTTTTTTTATGTGCAGTGTAACGATACCTAAAAAAATCAGAATTACATGATAAAAGTTATAAATAACTGTTGAAATTGATCTCACTCCTAAGTTCGAACGCTTAAAAAAACAACCTACCTTAATTGGCAGAACGAACTCTGACCAAACTTTATTTAGCCCTGCTTTACGTCACGGTCTCTGTCAACGCGTTATTAGAGAAAGGAAAATTACTTACAAAAGAGCCATGTCATCTTAATTAAGGTCGACCTATCATTTTTTACTTTCAAGACGCTCTTGATCCAACGTCTGGCTATAAATAGAAGGTAATATGTAATTTATACTGGATTTTCGAGACATTTTTCAGCATGGCGTTCATTAGGCCTGAAATTTGTTGACTGACAAATAAACAATGCCAAATTTTCACGTATACTAATAAAAATGTTATGTAAAATTGCACACTAGATCATTGGTTATTTGAATGACACAGTAGGTAATGTAAAATTACATCATACAAGTAAAGTTACATTAAGGATGTAATTTTACAATTTTTGTAATGTAAATTCACATTATCGACAGCTAAATTTTTTTATACTGTTTACACTAGTTTTTCAAAAATTATTAATAGTGACATTTATTTCTTTATTTTTCTTTAGTGTGTCATATTTGCTTAGAGTCTATGCCTCCACCTATTTTTTTAATAAGTTTTAAGTCACGCGCAGAGGTAAGAGATATTGACTCTATTATATTAGCCCAGTCATTATAGACATGAAAGAGCCTGTTTCGGGAAAAAAATACTATTAGAAGTTTCTCTGCGGAATATTGTTCGGAAACCTTTTATAAATAAAATATCAAAAAATCAACTTGAGGCTAGTTGAGAAACTTTGTTTTAACAGTGGTCAAAGTTATGGAAAAGTGGTTTTTTGACTCACGTAAAAAAGCTATTGTTCATAGCGAAAAAAAGTTTATACAAAAACGGTAGGTATTAAATAAGCCTATAAAATGAAAAAAGTTCCGATCATTTGTTTATGCACAAGAGCTCAAAAATGGTCGAAAATTGCCGTTTTTTTCAATTGCTAATAATTAATGCAATATTCATCGCACGTCTTAATCGGACGTCTTATTTTACAGATTTATTTAATACCTACCTTTTTTGTATAAACCTTTTTTTCTCTATGAATAACAGTTTTTTTACGCCAGTCGAAAATCTACTTTCCCATAATTTTGACCATTGTTTTAACAAAGTTTCCCAACTAGTCTCGAGTTGATTTTTTGATATATTGTTTATAACACGTTTCTGAACAATATTCCTCAGACAAACTTCTAATAGTATTTTTTTCCCGAAAAAAAAAACTATAATGATCGGCCTATATTTGGAAACTAACTTTTTAAAGACGCTATCACTCTGTATTTTCTCAAACGTGTGGAAATACCCACTGAAACGAAACTATACCCCAATAAAGAGCATTAAATGAGGCAAAACCGCTTCTAAGCCGTTTCGAGATAATACAAGCAAGTTCTCCTCCAACTATTCGAGGGCTTGTAGCGAGTAATAAGATATTATCAATAGGGTTGAATTAAATCTAAAACCAACTCCCTTCAGGTTACCTTCCATCTGTGTTTATGCGAAATACGATTTCACAACAGCAACAGTATTATCATATAATAGAATGCGGTAAATGTGTTAGGATCGTGATCAGCTTTGAAGGTAACATACATGTACATAAACGTGAAAATTATGGTATAGTGAGATTTCGTATATAATAACATCGTAGAGATGTTTTTTGTAAGTAAGTAAACACTGAAAACAAAAAAAAATATTGGAAGATATTTTATTTTATGTTGCAAATAAATTACCTACATTTTAAGGTACCTAAGTCATATTTCACCAGTTTGTTAACTGTATAACTGTATAATAAAGGTCAAATGCGAAATCGAAAATTGCGCATTAGTATTACAAAAAGCGATGTATGTTGATTAAATTTATGTTTATAAAACGCGTTAGCGTTAACGTTAAAAGTTAACGCTAATTAGTTAACATTAGTTGGTTAGTTAGTTAATTAACAATTAAGGTTATAAAAAAGCTATCTTTTTTTTAATTACCTCTATTTAATGCAAAGAGCGAATTCCCGAGCGGCATTTGCCTGACCCTGGGACAATTTATTTATATCGGTGTTGCACTTTGTAAGTTGTAAATAGAGCAACTTAATTTCATCATTTTGAAATTTTTCTTCCTCGATGCGTTTCTTTGGATCAATTAGAACTTATATTTACGATATTAACTTCTAAAATTAACGTTTAGTAATTAAACGATTAGTTGCAAACAAACGAACGAAATTAACAAATACCTGAACCAACGATTTCACGGTCAATAGAATCGACCTTTGGTACACATATTAATCATTGGATTGATCGTCTTTTCCACAAATTTTATCAACATTTTTGTTATAGTAATGCGCAATTTACAACAGAAAATAACTTATTTTCCGATTTTTGTCATAAAGAATTGGGTAATTACAAAAGTTGCTACAATCTAAAATTAGAAAATATTTACTACTAGTCGCTCAACCCAAAGGATTTTGGCATTAAAATTACTTTCATTATTAAAAATGTATCATTAGATGTTCTTTTCCAGATTTGTTTTTTCCAGGTTTGTTAAAAACTATGCTGTTTAGATATATGAATATTTTTTCACGTTTAACCCAAACCTAGTAGAGACCTGCAAAATGCAGTGGCCTATTTTCAAATAAAAAAATCACTAATAAGATATTATTAAATTTGAGATCGAAAAAGTAACAATTACATTGGCATTGAAAGTAAGTTAAACATCATTTGTAATAAAATACTAACCACTGATAACAATAGCAATTACTAGCTTTTAGCTACTAGTGCGAGTAGTAGATCTACAGTCAAAATAAAACAAAATATTCAGATTATTATTAATCGTTTTTTTCTTTTATGTTCCCTATTTACGCTTTCTACATAAAATCATTTTTTTCGTATGTCTATCTTTGAAAAAAAGCGAATTTAGATTACTTCGATGGTGTAGTGCAAAGAAAGACCGTTCAAAATTGGTATGGTATGTTCAACAAAAAACATAATCTACACTTTGATGTATCTATATAGAGTTTCACGAAAATGTTAGATGTACTTTAAGGTGTCAAAGTTTGCGTAAGCGTTCGCACATCGTGTAATTCAGGTGGCGTAAAACAAAAATGTAATGACATCTAAGACTAGAAGTTAAATTTTTTTAAGAATGAAGCAATAATTGTTTGTATGAATGAGACGTATATTCATTCTTTGTATATCCATGAAAATACCTATAGGTTGATAAAGTAACAAAGATTTCCGAAGACCTAAATCAAAAGGTTAACGTTTATTTATAGTTCATACTGAATGGGAAAATGGTTTTATCCAACGCGAAATCAATTTTTACGTCAACAACTAAGTTACGGAAGTACTATGATGACACGAACTATTCAAATGACCAAATATTTATAAACGAAACTGCTGTAATTAGTCCAATTAAATAAGCCTTTAAATCGAAATTTTGGTCAACTTGTCTGAATTTTTGATATGAGTTAGTTTGAAGTATGTTATAACAAGTGACAGTAATTTTTTGTTCAACCCCCGGCCAAGGGTAAAAAAAGACAAAACAAAGGGGTTTTTCAAGATAACTCAAAACGAGTAAGGGCTAGAAAAAAAATATCGTATAAAAGTTGTAAAGCATACAATTCTACATAATGGCCTCTTGACTTTTTCTTGTATTATTAAAATTAACAGAGTTAGGGAGGCTAGAAGTTAAGGGAAGGTTTCAGAAATTTTAAAAAATCATAAATCATAATCATTGTAATTTTTTTTTTTGATCTACTCTAAAAAATGTAACCTTTCATTTCAGAGAAATAGATATATTTTTTAATTTTTAATAAGAAAGTTATAACAATTTCAAATTTGTTGTTCACTCCCCTAAACAGGTCAATTTAATTTTGTCAATTTGTTTACATAAATCAAGTTTTTAATTCTTTTTGAGTAAATATGATTTTTTTATAAATAAAAAATATAGTTTTTCTGAAATAAAAAATAAGGATAGCAATCCGCAAACACGGAATCACTTGCGAAAAATTTGTTTTTTATCATAAGTAATTTCCATTTTGTTTCATTTGAAAATATTGATTAGAACCCCAGAAATTTTGAAAAAACTGTTTTGGGGGCGAACTTTGAGGGTGTATTTCACCCCGTAAATATGTTTTTCCGCCGATAAAAAAAATACGTGTCTCTTTACATTTTTTAGAGTAGATTGAAAAAAAATACAAAATTCATTCGTTTTTCTGCTTGTTATGATTTTTTTAAATTTCTGAAATCTTCCCTTAACTTCTAGCCTCCCTAACTCTGTTAATTTTAATAGTACGAGAAAAAATCAAGAGGCCACTTTTATGTAGAATTGTATGCTTTACAACTTTTATAAGAAACTTTTTTTTCTAGCTCTTGCCCCTTTTGAGTTATCTTGAAAAACCCCTTTGTTTTATCTTTTTCACCCTTGGCCGGGGGGTTGAAGAAAAAGTTACTGTCACTTATTGTTATAAACACCTCAAACTAACTCATCAAAAATTCAGGCAAGTTGACCAAAATTTCGATTTAAAGGCTTATTTAATTGGACTATAATGTTATGTAGTTGTCAATCACTAGACAATGCACCATACCATAATGTGCAAGCTGAAAAATAGGAGTTCAATTTGCATAAAAAATGTTAAAAGTAGAGTTATACAATGTTGGAAAAATTCATAAGTCAATATTTAAAATATATGAAGTTGATCAAATTTTAAATTAAATTCTGAAATTACCACCACATTATCCTGACCTGAACCCTATCGAATTTGTTTGGGAGTCACTCAAACAATATGTCGTTAGTAAAAATGTCACTCTCACTTTGACAGAAGTCGGCAATGATTTTTTGACTATAAGAAAGGTGTATTTGTTGCCAATATCCAAAAAAAATAGAATCAATTAATGATCTTAAAATCTATGACACTGAAAGTGATGAAGAAGATGAAGAACTATTATTTTTATTCTTGTGAATTATATTTAGATACCTATAAAAAAAACTATAGTCAAGCTTACATTTTTCTATGCAATCTAGACTAAATTTTTTTGTAATAGGCTTCTTTTGTCAAGATCTTCATAGTTATTTGTGCCACTCTGCACATAGTTTTTAGCACTAAATACTTATAACTATAGCTGTCACAATTGGTCCGCTAGCCGTTGGTGCCGCCAGAAGACTCAATTTATGTTTGATTTAATCCTTATACCGATCACAGCCGCGAATAAGTTTCGCCGAAACAAGGGTAGAACCATACTTGATGATGCGATCTATAACCGAACATATCCAGATTGTGGAACCGATGGCAACGATGCCTAAAACAATTTACGTGTTTCACAATGATACAATGATATAAATCTTACAATTATTGTTCACTATGTTGATGATCTGCACGCCTTTGGTGCGCGGCCAATTATTACAGCTCTACTCATTTTGTAAGGAAACATGAATTCAATTGAGCCTAATGCAAGGGTATAGAATATATGCAAAGACTCCAAATTTCCACATAGTTACTCTGAAAGCTTGTAACCGTAATAAGATATTGTAATCGGGCTAGAGTAAATCTCGAGAAACTCCCATTATGTTCCCGTCTATTTTCGTTCATGCAAATCGGCTTCTCCCAGCGAAGCAAATGCACACAGGCTGTAATCAACTTACCTGTCACATGTAATCCATAAACAAGGCATCGATTTGTTTACCGGTGAGACCGTTCCAAAAATTATATTAAGGGAAACAAATACGTGTGGGTCGGATGACAAGCCTCGGGTTTGACGGTGGACAGGGACGTGAAAGAGAATGGGGTATGTTTTCATCGGAGGGTTGTGAAGCCTCTTTGGAAACATGACAAATTCTGTAACGACATAATACAGAGTTGTTCTAGAAATAACATCTCTAGGGCTGATATAATTAAGGTAGGTAGATAGTTCTACACTTGGTAAAATGCTGTTGTATTTTCGCTAGAGCTTGTTTATAATTTTATCTGCTCCCACTATAGTAAATAGATTATTAATACATTCTTTTTAAGGAGGTAAGTGAATTTTACCGTAGAAGTGGAAGTTGCTATCTACAACGGGAGGTAAGTGAGGTAACTTACCTCCCTAGAGAAGAAAGCGATTTCGAGTTATAAATGCATATTTTATGAACAAATAAATACAAATATTTGATGAATATTATATTTTATTAATTAGTATGAATGAATATATATAGTAATTGTACAGTTATTACATATAGTAACATTTATAAAATCTGGATAATTATTCCCCTCACGTTTACTAATTGTCACATTTTTCTCAAAATGATTTGACCGCTCCATTTCAATCACCGGTAACTCAATATTATCTGACTGATCCGTTAAAACAGCATGATGCGACGTACTATTAGAACCTGGTGTTGAAGTGTCATTGTAAAGAATCGTGTTGGCTATTTCATTATTGTTACTTAAACTGTCAGCAACAAAACTTTCTGCAATTGTGACTGATTTTCACCCACCACGTCTCTTGATTGCTAATACATTAACTCCTGTATTAACCAGTAACGTTGCCGATGTTCTTCGGAATGAATGGCCTGTATATGTTTCAGGATGTTCTAGTTTTAAAAACTTTGCAATCTTATTAGGAATCATAGAAAGAGTATTCTTGCCGACTGGTTGGTTGTAACACCTACCTGCTTGGTAGCGCATAAAAAAGCGTGAAATTTCAGTTTTAATTTCCAATCTAATCTTAATATCTTGAGAACTTCTAGATGAGAAACAGAACCCAGACGAGAAGTAATTGTAAACATACGTGACATACCATTTTTAGAATCTGGAATTGTAACTACAATAATATAATCGAAATTTTTGAAATTGACCTCGTCCAAAGTAAGTTTGCGTAACTAATCAGAACGACATGCTCCTGCACTGCCTAAGACCGAGAAAATCGTTGACTTGTTCTCTTGTTGACTTTTTGGGTGTATAGCCGTCATTCTTACGTTTCAAAAATGCGCTCTGCTTGAGGTATTTTTGCGTATACAGGGTGATTTTTAAGTTAATACTTTCCTTTTGACACTGTATAGAATGCAAGAAAATAAGAAAATATTTCAAATAAAATTATGTGCGAAAATGCTTCGTTTCCGAGATATAGGGTGTTAAAGTTTTAAGGAAAAAATGCCTTTTTTAACATAACTTTCCTACCACTCCAATTATTTCCACAAAATTTGGTACATTTCTTTTGACCATTAAATTACATTTTCTGATGTAAAAGTTTTCAAAAAATTTCTACCAGTGGCGTTCGAACAGGATTTGCATTGAATTGTTTTAAAGGAAAAAAAAGTACGCCACTGCATTTTCTTAAAATCAATATTATGTTTGTAATACTGATTTACTTTGGAGTTAATTTGGTCTCTTGATATTTTTTCATACGACAAACGGTTTTCGTTTAAAGACATAAAAGCCATTTTGATGCATGGCAAAATCGCTAAAATCTGATATGGTGTTTTGTATGTAAAATTTGTTTTTGACTAATTTGTATTAAAGTAAGGCCAAATACTACAATTCAAATTACATTGTAAATTACATTACTACAATTCAAATGTAATGAAAAAAATTTATCAGTAGGTATTATTTTCAATAAAAGAAGCAACATTTTCAAATCGCTTGATAAAAAAAGGATCCAAAAACTGAACCACCTGCAAAAAATTTTCGGTTAAAAGTATGTTTATGTTTAGGTTTTTATGTCAAGCAATAGGTTGTCAATTTCTTGTCAATCACTTGTGTCATACCTTTCCGACGTGGTTTTATAAGTTTGCGACTATTTCGATTGTGAAAATGGCTCATACTTATGAGAATAATTATCTTGTGGATATGCTGCTAAGTTACGGGGAGTGTCATCACAATGCGGCTGCAGCTTCGCGGCTATACGCGGAACGCTTTCCCTTAAGAGTCCATCCCACACCCCGTACTATTACTAATGTTGTTCGGAGGGCAAGAGAAATAGGTGATTTATGGGAACATCGTGGGGGACATGCAGGAAGACCGAGACAACCTGACAATGTGCAGAAAGAACAACAAATTTTAAATATTATCGATGAAGACCCATCAAGAAGTACTCGAGATATTGCAGATGAGGTCGAATTAAGTCAATCAAAAGTATGGAAAACACTGCGGGAAAATCAGCTATATCCGTTTCATGTTCAACGTGTACAAGCGCTACTACCTGAAGACCATCCCCGCAGAGTCCAGTTCTGTGAATGGCTCCTACAGAACCAAGCAGCTGATCAAAATATTTCTAGACGAATTGTTTCTGTGGACGAGGCAATATTTACTCGAAATGGAATCAATAATTTCCGAAATAATCATGTATGGGCTATTGAT
The DNA here is from genome assembly GCF_000390285.2 of Anoplophora glabripennis. Taxonomy (NCBI): domain Eukaryota; kingdom Metazoa; phylum Arthropoda; class Insecta; order Coleoptera; family Cerambycidae; genus Anoplophora; species Anoplophora glabripennis. The sequence continues at coordinate 1,098,714 of NW_019416463.1, read as the reverse complement.
AATCCCCATGGTATTAAGAGGATAAATTTGCAACACAGATTTTCTGTAAATGTATGGGCAGGCATTGTGAATGGAATACTCATTGGGCCCCACATCTTACCTGACGGTTTAACGGGCGAAGAATATCTAAACTTTTTGCAAAATCATCTGCCTAATCTCTTAGAAGATGTACCAATTAATATCAGGCAAAATATGTGGCTTTTGCAAGATGATCCTCTTCATTTTAGAAGGGATGTGAGGGAATTCTTAGATAATACTTTTCCCAATAGATGGATTGGTAGAAATGGACCAGTTGCGTGGCCACCTCGATCCCCATACCTCATTCCATGTGATTTCTTTTTATGGGGTTACATGAAGAGTTTAGTTTTTAAAACGCCTGTAAACACACGGGAGGAAATGATTGTTCGCATAGAACAGGCTGCAGAACACACAGAACAGGGGATAAAACGTGCACAGTGTTGCATAACAGAAAATGGTGCCAACTTCGAACATTTAATTTAACTTAGGACATAGGTATTGCATCTTTCTTACTAACAGAAATGTGTACGTATCTCGTTTGGTTTACAGTTAATAAATAAAAAGTTACATAAAAAACCTGTTTCTTTTAGGAACCTCTTACACAGTCAAAAACCTGACGCCACTGGTACATACAATACAAATTAGTCAAAAACGAATTTTACATACAAAACACCATATCAGATTTTAGCGATTTTGCCATACATCAAAATGGCTTTTATTTCTTTAAACGAAAACCGTTCGTCGTATGAACAAATATCAAGAGACCAAATTAACTCCAAAGTAAATCTGTATTACAAACATAATATTGATTTTAAGAAAAAGCAGTGGCGTACTTTTTTTTTCTTTAAAACAATTCAATACTAATCCTGTTCGAACGCCACTGGTAGAAATTTTTGGAAAACTTTTACATCAAAAAATGTAATTTAATGGTCAAAAGAAGTGTACCAAATTTTGTGGAATTATCTGGAGTGGTAGGAAAGTTATGATAAAAAAGGCATTTTTTCCTTAAAACTTTAACACCCTGCATCTCGGAAACGAAGCATTCTCGGACATAATTTTATTTGAAAAATTTTCTTATTTTCTTGCATTCTATACAGTGTTAAAAGGAAAGTATCAACTTAAAAATCACCCTGTATATGTACGTTCCCCTCTATGAAAATAGTTGACTTAATCATTGAGTATTCACTCCACAAACTCGCCGGTGACTTTAAAGTTCTTGACTTCTCCATGAAATATGTTAACAATGACATATCACAAACACCAGTATTTTTGTTCTGGCATCATTCTTTGAAATTTCTATATGTTCGTCCGTAGCGCACTTTCGACACGGGCCATAAAAATTCGCAGGCAGCATTTGCTGCATTTTCTATTTGATTCACTCATTTAGAAACAATAATTCAAAACCAACAAAATTGCAACATTAGAAACGACAAAATCCAAAAAACCAAGGCGATTTTGCAATATTTCGAATAATGTCAAAATGAGTTGATTAAGAGATGTCAAAAAATAAAACCTAATCTTTATTTCATGAACCATAAGAACTGTGGGAGCAGATAAAATGTTATACACCACGTAGCAGTTAAGTATAATTTACCAGTCTCGGACTCTATTGCCAGCCCTCGCTCCGCTCGGGCGCAAAGTCGTCCTCGACTGGTAAATAATACTTACTTCCTTTATGTATAAATAGGTAACTATTTTTCGTAAAAATGTACATTATAGTCCCTAGACGCAAAGATTTTTTAGACTTTGTGTGCCTAATAAAGGCAGTACACCAATTAAACTATTCTCAAATAATATAGGAATGAGTCAATAAAAGAAGAAATATTTCCATTTCATTGCTGTGTTTTATACGGTAAAGTTAAATGTTTTTTTTATTGTTTTCTTTAACTTCGCCGCTTGAAAATGGGTCGCGTTTATCCAGTTACAGAATTGCCCAAAAATAAATTTCTATGTATAAGTCTCAAGTGAAATCTGGATGTAGCTTTAGTATATAGCTTGGTGGAAAGACGTACCTATCAGATATTTTCAAAATAAACAGTTATTTGCTTCTTATGAATATTGGAAAAGACCGTCTAAAGTTTCTCTGCCGCTAAATTTAAATAAGTGTTTACTTTAATTAAACCAGAAGCTGACTTCTGAATTTATGGAGGAATATTGTCAGTGAATTAAAATCCGTCTCTTGGAATATAAATTAACTATATCGTTATAGTGTCCATCACAAAAGTTTTTAGTAGACAAAGTATGTATTTAAGGAGGTATAGGTACTTTTGAGATATACAGGGTGTTAATCATGTAGTGTACCGAACATAAATAATGAGTTTTACTTTGCATATCAATAAAAATAAGTCCTTATCAACATACTTCTATTTGAGGGTGTTGAAATAATAAAAATCATGTTTATTTAAATCTCGTTTAAAATATTTGATATATATTAATAAAACTTCACCATTGGCAGTGACATAGATGCTGGAAAACATCGTCACTATGAATCTAGAATTTTGACGCCACTGATAACTTGGAAATTCGATAAGTACTTTCTTATAAATTAAGTAATTTCTGTTAGCATTTCCAAGAAAAATATATGATCCATTTTATTCCAAAAACAAAAAATTTCTGCAATATAATTGAATAAATAAAAAATAACTAAATATAGTAATTTTTTGTTATAAATTTTATTCTAAATATAATCAGAAGTGAAAAAAATTGTTGATTGAGTAATTTTAAATTATTTAGGTAGTTACTATTCATTTAAAATTTAAAATATCGTACACCAATGATATTTTTTTGGGACCTCAAATACATATTATTGAAATAATAATTGTACAGCAGAAACAGAAAACACAGTCTTGTAATCTTTCATGATGGCTCCGTAGAAGAAATAAGAGCGAACTTTGTAATATATTAAAATTGCAACTTTATCATTAACGTATCACATTTTAAACAAAAATACATTTAAAAATAGCTAATATTTAGTTCTAACATGAAAAATAAAATTTATGTTATTTTTATTTTATTTATTTTGTTTATTTTATTTTATTTATTTTATTTAGTTTATTTATTTTATTTATTTTATTTATTTTATTTATTTCATTTAATTTATTTTATTTATTTATTTTATTTATTTTATTTATTTTATTTATTTTATTTATTTTATTTATTTTATTTATTCATTTTATTTGTTTAATTTAATTTATTTAGTTTATTTATTTTATTCATTTTATTTATAATAAATACTTTTTATTTGGGAAATAATCTTAACATAACATTTTACCCACTGTGTTTGCCACACAAAATTTGCATATTTTTTTAGAAAATTTTTCGTTTTGAAAAATGTTTTCGGCTGAATAAGTATTTGGGAAGAAATCCCCGTCCTTTGGCCTCGGGATTTTCGTCAATTTATTCAGTTTCAGTAATTTTTCAAGCAAAAACTTGTATGCAGATTATCGCATAAATGCCTGCTAAATGGCGATAAAAACTGAGCTACATCTTAGACATATGCGGTATTTGCTTTACAGGTAAGTACACAACGTAAATCAACAATAAGCATTCTGAAATATGTTTTACACAGCAAAGAATACATAAAACATCACACAGGACCATTATTTACATTTCCACCCTTGGCGCCTGCAAAAAATGCGGTGCCGGTACGCACGGCACACTGATGAAATATGTCTCTGTCTGCACAAGCCGGGAAAAACGTCTTTGGTCTCCTTAAAATAAACACATCCGCGTTTTTTATTCCTAAAAGCAACGCAGACGTGACTAGTTGGGCGCAGCTTGATGGCATGTGAAATCTGAATGATCTCCATGCCAGGGAGAGCAAAAAACTTTGGGAGTTTTACGCGTCCGGGAATACTATGAATACTAAGCTTTATTTATCGTTGGCTGCGGTTGTTTTTTCGAGGAAGTTAACGCACCCATTTTTCTTATTGCTCTATTCCTTGCCAGTCTTTCTGCAGGGCAGTCGGAAGTGGTTCTCCAAATATTTCTTCATAATCGTTCCTCTTAAACTTCCCATTTAGTAAGTTTAGATATATCTCTGCCACAAAATATTTAACTTGGGCCCCATTACAAGAACAATAATAAATTATTCAAAGAGAGAGGTTACTACAGAAAGAAATGTAACAACTTATAACAAAGATCCTCACAGAGTTCTTGGAAAAAAACCGTTCTTGGATATGTAAACGCTTTTGGGAAAAAGTTTTCAAATACAGTACTGCAAGTAATAATTATTATCTCTAAATATTCTCAAGGAATAAACGTCACCTTTGTTCTATTTTTGCATCAGAATTGTATCTAATACGTTTCTAGGGCTAGCCAAGTCGTTGAACTAAAAGAAATTTTGAAAAGATGGTACTGTCAAGGTTTTTCTGTCTCAAAAAACAGTGGTCATGCAGCAACCACAGATTCCATTTCACATATTTGATTCAAATTTCGTACACGTCTAAGTGCGCGGAAAGCAAGAGAAATCACATTTCGTTCTCTGTGTCAGTGAAGAAAAGATTCAGTTTGCTGCTCCGAAAAAAATAATAGAAGCTTGAGATACTAGGTATTTGACAGTTTGTTTGACAAAAGAAAGATTTTAGCAATTATGTCTCTAAGAACTTTGTTGGTACTTTAATGGGATGAGTCAACTGTGCAAGTTTGAAAGGATTAGTTAAATTATTTTTTGATATTCTCTCAGTTTCTGCTTTGAGTGAATTTACACCTGCAACAATAAGATATTTTGGAACTATCGATTCATCTCTTTAAAGGTACAAAACGGTTCATATAAACGTGGCTGCTAAAATATTCCTTTTTTTATTTAGTACTGTTCTACAGATCAAAATCAATAATTACAGAATAGGAATTGTACAAATAGTACAACACACAGTTCACATACATTAAAAATACATTTTCCAAAAATATACACAGCAACACAAAAGCAAGAAATCTGGTAACATATTTATATATACAAAAAAGCATAAAAGAGAACAAAAATATGCTAAATTAACTTTTTAATAGATGCTACATGTCATTAGAACTATGAACATCATTTAATAAATTACGTACGTTTTGAAGAAGTGAATACATATTAATTCCAGAAGTTGAAAGATAAAATAAGATATATTGACGTGATTCAAATTTGTGTGCATACAAATTTAGCAAATTTAAGATTTGAGTGCACTCAACAGTATCGTGAATAAGTTTGTAAAGAAACACCAAACAGATAATTTACCAATTTATAGTTGCATTTGAGGTAAACCAATAGAAAGATAAACACCATCAACTTTACAGGCAACAACTTTAAAAAAAGAACGTTGAATTCATTCGAAGCTGTCAATATAAATTCTATAATATGGATACTAAATTATGGACGCGACTTCCAGAGTGGATCTTACGAAAGCAAAATATAACAATTTGAACGTATAATCATTACTAAAACTTCTTTAATTTCTTATGATAAACTCGAGATTTCTATATGCTCTTAAAATAATATAGTTAATAAACACCTAAACCACAAAAAGTTTCCAGCCGGAAGAGTGTTATTAACAGTTTTGATGCAAGATTCTGCATTCCGTTCGTTCCAAAATTTTGAAAAATGTTTTTAAATCATCCACATGAACAAAGTAATTACCAGTGAGATCTGCTTCAGTTGGTTTTTTAAATTTTACTCGAAAATCAGGCATTTTTCGAAAAACATGAGAGAATAGTAATTTGTTAAAAATTTAAAGACGAATCCGAAAATATCATAGTTTTTACCGTAAAGCAGTGGCGTACTATTTTATATTAAAAAGACCAAAGAATACGCTTCATTTTTGGTCACCATTTGAAATATAATAATAGAGTTGTAAAATATAACAATTTGGTGTTTTCTATTTATTTTTACCAGTATATCCTCTTCCTGTACTATCAGCTTGAATAATAAAAGATGAAAAAAGCCTGAGTGCGTTGATTGCAAAAGTGAAAATAATTTGAGAACGCTGTCAAATTCTAATAAAATATCTAGGTACTTTATATTTCAAAGTTCCCGCATTTAAGAAATAGTTCTGGGCACAGTCGCTTGCAACACTGCTTATGTTTACTTTCTACCACTGATATGCCAATCTATATAGTATTCTGTTATCTGTGACTATATTGTCTATGTTGTTGTCACCTGAAGCTCCCACAACTACATCTATCTTATTTTATCTGTTTCCTATTTGGTAATATGTATTAATGTATTAAACATTACGTTAGAACAAATTAAGCTACATTTCCATCGTCAAACTTTATTTCGGAACATACTTACGTGGACAAATTAAATGAACGTTGACCCGAAACTGAAATTACTCAACATGCTTTAGCGATCCTAATACCTGACAATTAAAGTTGGAGGAAAATTAATCTGTTCTTAATTTCGCTTAATTAGAACACTCCTCTCTGCCTGTACCTTGCAGCTGTCCCTGTCTCGTTCTAACCAGTTCTACTGTCCACAGTGGCATAGGTGTTTTCAGAAGTAGAACATAAGGAACAGTAACAGAGCAAAGCGCCAAACTTCAACAACATAACAGCGGTCCCGTCAATGTCATTACACGTTTGACGTAAATTTTCAGTTGGTAAGGTGTAAATGAAGACTCTAGAACAACCAATAATATAGAACGCTAAGAGCCATGTACCTATATAATATTCCACCATTTTTTGTTGTTCAGTGTTTTGTATACTCTCATTACTTTTGACAAAGATGAAAACGAAAGAACTATTAAGTATGCCCAATAAATAATATAAGATCATTAGATCTATGTAGTCCAACCGAGAAAAAAAAATAAATAAATGCGCGAGCAGGGGCGGCGGAGGGTTGATTTGGGGGTTGAAAAGTTAAGAAAAATTGTATCATTGGGATTTCTGGCGAAAGTCAAACAAAAAAGTATCCAATACAAAAGTTGTAGATAAAAAATCTACAACTTTTATAGAGGTCACTTTTTAACATAACCCCAAAATTTCCGAGAAAAATGCGAAAAACAGTTTTTTTCTGATTTGTCGTTTTTTATTTCTCATTTCAGCAAAAATAATTTAATTTTGACGAAACTTGAAAGAACCTCAATTTTTTTTAAATAAAAAAATCAAAAAGATGTTTCTGAGATATTCATTTTTTTCGGCCTGGCACTTTTTTTTCAAAAAAAATCTACTTATAAAAATCATCGTACAGAATTCTGCCGGTAATCATTTTTTATAACTTGCAACAATGAATTTTTCAGTTATTGTTGATAATTTGTTTAAATTAAAAAACATTAAAAAACTGATTACACCATTCAATTCTATGGAAAAACTGTGTCTCATTGTTTGACCCAAAACTTTATTTTTGTACAAATGCATAAATGATAAATTATCTCAGATTGATTTGAGATTTCAGCAATATAAAGTATTAACTGCAAAGTTTACTGTTGACGCGAAATCCGAAAACCCGAAATTTTGCAAAATCGTTTAATATTTTTCTGGCTTTATTTGAAAACGAATTTTAAATAAATTGCATATTTACATTGCCACTTTTTTCACTCTATCCAATGGCGTCAACATTTTTGCAATCCCACGTTTCGTCTTCGAGGGGCCATCATCAGATTAATTTTTTTTAAATATATCGCTGCTATTTTTATGACAAAATCTAGTCATTTTTAATTCTGTATTAGATGATATTACTATTGTAATAGTAAAAAGGTTTTTAGCTATCATTAAAAAATTTTCCTGAGTACGGCTCTGAACGCTTTCAAAATACCAGTATCTATTGCAGGAGAGAGAGAGAGAGAGGAGAGAATAAAAGTCAATACAGCACAAAATATCAAACAATTTTTTTAATCCATAATTTAAAAAGTTGTACCTAATAAAAAAATAATACGAATATATGAAATATTTTATTATTTCTAATTAGTATTGCTACCAGTAGTAAAAAATTGTTGGATATTTTGTGCGGTATTGACTTTTATACTGTTATGACTTCATCCAATAGATATTTTGAAAGCGTTTAGAGCCGTATTCAGGAGAAATTTTAAATTGTAGCTAAAACAAGCTAAAAACTTTTTAAGCGATTACAATTAATATCATCTAACTCAGGAAAATGTTGCCATTGTATAAAGCGAAAAATGTGACATTGTAAATATGTAATTTATTTTAAATTTCGTTTTCAAATAAAGCCAGAAAAAAATAAACAATTTAGCAAAATTTCGGGTTTTATCTGCGGAACTACCCGGAATTTTTAAACTTTCTAAACAGCATATTGTTAGGTATAAAAAAACACAACTTTTTTCTAATTTGAGCCACTCCGTATCTTTTACCGTTTCTTAGATCCTAATGCTATGCCATCCTTATCTTGGACACACTGTATATCTATGAATTCATCAAACTTAAAAAAAAAAATAAGTAGGTACACTAATCGATCCTACGGAAAAAAAATTATTATTTATTTTATTTATTCACTATTCGACTAATGTTTATAGCAATACTGTATAAAAATAGTTTTGGGTCAAACAATGAGACAGTTTTTTTATTTTTATCCATAGAATTGAATGGTGTAATCAGTTTTTGAATGTTTTTTAATTTAAACAAATTATCAACAATAACTGAAAAATTCATTGTTGGAAGTAATTTTTTACTTTTTTGCATTTTTGAGCATGTTTTTGAGCTGTGATTACAAATATTTTTATTTCACAAAAGAGTATATGTCAAAACGAAAAAAAATATTACCGGCAGAATTCTGTACGATGATTTTTTTAAGTATAATTTTTCTTTGAAAAAAAAGTGTTTCAGGCCGAAAAAAATTAATATCTCAGAAACTTGTTGATTTTTTTATCTAAAAAAATTTTGAGGTTATTTAAGATAGAGAAAGGTATTCTGTCACCAAGTTTCGTCAAAATTAAATTATTTTTGCGGAAATGAGAAATAAAAAACGAAAAATCAGAAAAAACCTGTTTTTTGCATTTTTCTCGGAAATTTTGAGGTTATGTTAAAAAGTGACTTCTACAAAAGTTGTAGATTTTTGCAGGATCTACAACTTTTGTATTGGATACTTTTTTGTTTGACGTCAACTTTCGCCAGAAATCCCAATGATACAATTTTTCATAACTTTTCAACCCCCCAAATCAACCCTCCGCCGCCCCTGCTCACGCATTTTTTTTTAGTTTGTCATAAGCCCCTTTACCATTTCCACTTATAAAAGTCCAGGTAACAATTTTCTTTTTTTTTTCCTGTAAATGAGTTATTTTGATCGGTCTAATGGTATTTCTGAAGAATTATGAATTAATTATCTATTAAGGTGGCCATATTCCCGGCCGAGAAATAGTGAAATTTCTGGCGTTTTTAGGTACTGAAATCTTTGAAAGTAAAACGTGTAGAACAAAAGTAAGCACAAAAATAAAATCCTTGATGTTTTGTTTATTCATTGTTACCATTTAAATTTACTCAATTAAAATAATAACTAAAAAAAAAGTGTTTGTAAAACATGCGTTTACTGTTACTCTAACCCCACATTTTAAGAATTATTTTCACGTACTTATAAATAAAAGTAAACAATTTTATATGTAGGACTAAGCAAGTAAATGTTATAAGAATATTTACATGTGGAATTATATATAAAAAAGTTAGTATTTTCGTAGATTTGATCGTTTTTTGCACCTGTTTATTCGTTTTACTGCGGCGTCTTTGAAAATACTCAGGTGGCATGACATAACATTCCTATTATTTGATAAGCTTTAGATTATTCAGTTATTAAATGTTTGAAATTATTTGTCTTTGCGGAAAACACTATTTAAAGAATATGGGGCCCTTAATAAGGTTTTCAAGACATCCTGATAGATCTTCATTTAAACAATGTAAATTGTGTGCACCAATAGCAAAATAATTTAAATTGTACTTTGCCACTGACTAAAAATCTGCAACTTATATAACAAATTACATCCATCTTAATTCAGCTAAAACAACCCCTAACTTTATCATTAATCATTTCCTAAAACCCAAGCTTATCAATTGTTATTTAGGCAAGGACGTGAAAGTTCAAATCTGGGTTAGTAGGCTCTGTTTTCGAGCATTGACTTGTCTAACTTCTGAACATTTCTTTCAATGCTCCTCCTTACTCTGAAAATGAAAACGAATTTATTTACTGCAGATGTTCCTTTTTTTAGAGTATATCTATAGCTCTTTATTCCATTAACAAAATTGTATTATGTTACATAAAAATGAAATACTTATAAATTAAAGTCGATAAATAACAATTGCTTTTTGTTCAACTCTCATGTCTTATTAAGATGCCTAGAGGGCAGTGCCAACAGCAGCCAATAGTAGCGGTTAGTAACTTAAGGTTAAATCTACAATATTCTGGATTTAATTACAACGAGACATCTCACTCTCTTGATGAAACATAATTTTCTGACTGTGGTTTCTTGTCTATGATCTCGTATTTTGGCAGAATTTGTGCCCCACAAACGGTTTATTGAATTATTTTGAGAACATGAGTGAAAATTCGTGACTCTTATTATGGCACCACACTGTATTTTCAGTGAAAAATCAGACGAGAAGATTTAAAAGTCGCTCTATCATATTTGATCAGTAATTTACATAAAGTGTAATTATGTGTACTTAAGTATATAAAATAAAAATGTACACTCTTATAAATTTTATCTTTGACAGGTAATTTGGAAATTCTCTTAATAATTATAATATCGTCTTGCTAATGGCTTGCTTGCTTGTCTCTTCCAGCTTGGTAGATGACAATTAAACTATGTGCTTTGCACATAGTGCTCCCCAATCAGTTGATTAATAGAGAACAATTAATTTGTGTTTGTGGGTTCTAACTTCTAAGTAAACGTTAACAGACATAAACTTTTCTGTTACAGTTTTTTAAAATAATTACAGATCTAATTAGACTGAGTTTACTGTTATACAGGGTGTTAAAAAAAGAGTGTAAAATATTTCAGGAGGTAATAGTATGAACCAAAATAAGCAGAAAAGTCTTAATTAACATGGGTCCGCAAAGTAACGGTTGCGGAGATATGGACCACTATTCGTTTTTCAAACATTTTATTTTATTAGGAATAAACCGACAAAGGAAGCTTTTAACAAACAAAAAACAAAGTTACAGAAGATGTTCAAAGTGCTCTCCGTCCATTTCCAAGCAAGCACGACATCTTCGTCTCAACGATATTCGAACTCTTTCGAAAAGACCCTCCTTGGTTTGGATTTCTTGACACTTATGATTAATCCGTAGCTGCAGCTCTTCCAGGCTATTTACAGGAGTACCATACACTAATGTCTTCAAATATCCCCGAACAAAGAAATCTAGAGGGTTTAGATCAGGCGATCTTGGAGGCTATAAAACAGGTCCGGCCCTTCCTACCCATCTACGTGGAAAAGTTTGGTGTAAATGCTCTCTAACGGCCATGGAAAAATGAGCTGGAGCACCATCATGCTGGAACCACATTTGTTGCCTCTGATTCAAAGGAATGTCTTCCAAAAACTCATACAGTGTGTTCTGCAGAAAGTTGAGGTAAGCAGCGCCTGTTAATCGGTTTGGTAAAACAACAGGACCTAGAAACCTTTCACCTACAATACCCATCCAAACGTTTAATGAAAAACGTGCCTGATGTCCAGATTCTATTAGAGCATGAGGATTTTCGTCGGCCCAAATATGCGTATTGTGAAAATTAAACACTCCATTTCTTGTGAAGCCAGCCTCATCAGTAAAAAGAATGTTTGCAAGAAAACGAGGGTCTTCAGCATCATGACGTAGAAACCAGCGGCAAAAAACCAAACGTGCTTGATAATCATTTATTGGATTTAAGGCCTGTACTCGTTGCACATGGTATGGATAAAGCAGTTGCTCGTGAAGGATTCTCCAACCAAGAGGACCACTAATTCCTACCTCGGCTGATATTCTCCACACGCTCGTACCTACCTGCTCTACCAGTGCTAGAATTTCTTCTTCTGCTCTAGGAGTGGATACCATGGACCTTGGTCTTCCGGATAAATGGCACAGTTTGCTCAAGGAACCGGTATCACGCAATCTTTGGTGAATTCTTCCAAACATGCGTTGTGAAGGAATCTGGCGATTTGGATAAGCGTCAACATAAAGACATCGCGCTTCGGTGGCGTTCCCATTAGCACGACCATACATGAAATGCATGTCTGTTAATTCTGCGTTAGAGTAACCAGCCATAGCGAAAGAAAACTTGTGCACTGAGAACAACTGTCAAATACGTACTGTTTATTTCACTAAACATCAACCAACTATTATAAGAAAATACACAACGTATTTGCAAAATAAAAAATGGGGCTAAAAACATAAAACATTCCATATCTCCGCAACCGTTACTTTGCGGACCCATGTTTATTGAGACTTTTCTGCTTATTTTGCTTCATACTATTACCTCCTTAAATATTTTACACTCTTTTTTTAACACCCTGTATATTCTGCTATATGCGTAGTCTTTTTAAATAGTTGTGTAAAGACTAAAAACTGGTGGTAAAAATTATATAATTTTGATTAAGAACTTTACCAAACTGTTAATGAAACTTTTATGAAAAAGACTAGTGAAATTGAACCTATAAATAGTATCGTTATATTCTATAAGTAATTTAGACAAAAAAATATATTGAACTCCCAAAACGTGTTTCTAATTTTCCATGTATTAAAAAAGCTACAAAATCCCCTAACACGGTATTGTGCTTGTCGCCCAAAGGGATTTTCTGAGTGAACTGTAACACAGTGCAAATATACTTAGGATCCTGAACCAAATATATAATTTATATATTTTTTACTACGTCTCTATATCCCTTAAAACCCAAGCTCCTAGGCGATCATCTGATTTATCTCAATAAATGAGGAGGGCCCTTATTGCAACACGATCCACTGGTAACTAAAATCTCAGTTTTGCAATATCTGAATTTATTGAACTATTAAAGCGTTCTTTCGATTCCAGTAGACCAGATAAATGACACTCTCGCCTCCTGAATAATCTCGAGTTTTTTTACTGTGGAGAACTAAACTTGATCCTTGTACTTCAGTATAATCCTTTGGAACGACGACTGTGACCTCGTAGACGGACCTAAAAGTCTAGACGAATTCAGCTACTACTGTAACATTTTTCATTCCGAAAAATGCTGCTAATTCAACATTTTAGTATATACATTATTTTGCCTCAGTTATATTGTAAAATACAGAAGCCATATCATTTTATTTTTATATATTGAAGTGCCTAAATCTATATGATTAAAAGTATTTTAGAAAATATTATAAAAAGTCTTTATATTCTTCCTAACTTCGTTTATTAAATTATATGATGAGACAGAATATTCTTTGGTGAATTTTAAGGGGAGTCTTTCCTATAAAGTTCTTATCTAGGATGCTTCGTTAAAATGATACAGGGTGTTAAACTTCAGAAAATATTTTTAATTTTTTTAAATAATTTCAAAACTAGTAAGTGAAATAATTTGAAATTGGGCACATGTATTATGTAAACATTGTGCAAAATCTGAGGGCTTTTCCTAAAATGTACATGCTCCAGTGGCGGAGATACAGAGTATCGGTGGTATATTTTTCTAAATAAAATAGTATGCCACTGCTCTATGGTAACAACCATTATATTTTCGGATTCGCCTTTTAATTTTCTACAAATTACTATTATGTTTTTCGAAAAAAGTCTGATTTTCGAGTAAAACTAAAAAAACGAATTGAAAACAAACTTCGATATTCGAAAATAATGCTTTTTAAAATTACATAGTGAGCTGTGATAGCAACTTTGACATTCTGAACAGTTAGAAGAAAGAATAAATTAAAAGTAAAAAAACCTTTTTAAAAAACAAGCTTTTATTTAAATGCGCTAAAAAGAAAAAAATAAACTTTAACTTTAAAACTTTTACTATCAACTTATAACGTCATTACACAATTTATTTGTTATAAAAGCTTGTCGCGAGATTTAATACTCGTATTTACTTAGTTTGAATTATTTAAATGCGCTAAAATGAAACAATCTAAGTAAATACGAGTACTTAAATCTCACGACAAGCTTTTATAACATATAAATTGTGTAATGACGTAATAAGTTGATAGTAATAGTATATTAAACAAGGTTTGAAGTTTGAGTCGTTACTCTTTGCACACGAGCGAGACAAGTCGAGCGAGTGTGCAAAGAGGTTTTCAAACGAGTTTTTTACGATACTTTTTATACGACTGCAAACAGAGACCACAAAAATCAAATTTTAATTTAAATCGTTTTTATTACTAAAATTGCCAACGCATTAACAAAATAAATTAAATACAACTTTTAATTTAACTCGTTTTTATTAAGAAAATTGCTAACGCATTAACAAAAGAAACTAATATTTAATATTTATGGTAACATTTGAACATTCCTTCAAGGTTACGCTGGGAAAAGCAGTATTATTGTGCACCTTGTTTTCGGTAATAGAGAATATTTTTGGTGTCGTGTTTTTAGTGCAGTTTTTCAGCGTGCGGTCGTTGTTTTCTTGTTGTATTCCAGTAGACGATCGTTGTTCTGGTTCTGTGGCAGCAGAAGACACTGAAGACTCTATCTTTTTCGAAACTTCCATTTTATTTCTCAAACAGTCATCAACGTAGCCTTCGGCAACTGTACTGGATTTCCACCCTCCATGGCGTTTGAGGGCAAGCAGATTTGAGCCAGAATTGACTAAAATTGTGGCCGATGAACGCCGAAAACAATGTCCCGTGTAACTTTCTGGATTCTCTAGCATCAAAAACTTGGCGATTTCCCTAGCCATGTTTCCAATTTTGTTGATGCCAACGTTTTGGCTTGAACATTTTCCGTTTTGATAGTTTAAAAAAAACCTGCCTGTCTTCAGATTAGGAGGACGAAGAGCACAGTACTTTTTTAAGATAGTGTAAAGGTTTCCTGTAATTGTAAAACACCTTGGTACCTTTGTTTTTGTATTCTTCAGTTTAATCAGCATAGCACTGCCGAAATCTTTGGTGTCTTCTATTTTGAGATAACATAATTCCTCCCTTCGACATGCCCCAGATAGTCCAACTGCCACCACCGCCTTGATAAGTAAATATTTGTCGTCTGATGCTTTCGTCAAAAACCGGCAAAAATCATCTTCTGTGAGGATTTGGGACTTCTTTGGGACGTAGTTTTCGGATTTTCGTTTGATTAGCGCTTGCAACTTTTTATAGCTTCCAAGATCTATGTTGTGATTGGCACTTAACGTTGACTTGAGCATCGAAAAAATCGTCCACAACGTCGAAGATTTATATTTCTTAGATAGTTCTTCAAAATACACCATTACTGCGTTTTCTGAGAAAGTTTGGACATTTTTGGCTAGTCGCCAGTCCATAAATCGGCTTAACTCAGCTTCATACCTGCTTCTGGATTTTGTGGGCAGCAGTTCCGAACATATTTCGCTTGCTTTCTGTAAAATCTCTTCAGAATCACACATTTTCACACCCAAACTTCGGGAATTCAACAATTTTTGAAGTATCTAATCAACAAAATAAAGGAGCCGTGACGGTTGCTATGAAACTCAGTCAACTTGAAACATTGCATAATTTGGGTGACATCAAACAAAAATCACAATCTGGAGACGCGTGTGCAAAGATAACATAACCGTGTGAAAAATATTTAGCACACGGCGTGTGCAAAATACCGTTTTCAGAGCGTGTTTTCCGTGCGCAAAACCCCCTTTTGCAAGGCAGTCGTATAAAAAGTTTTTAAAGTTAAAGTTTATTTTTTTCTTTTTAGCGCATTTCAATAATAGCTTGTTTTTAAAAAGGTTTTTTTTACTTTTTAGTTATCGCTGGAGGGCCTCAGTCTGTTCATCTCAATCAAGGCATCATTATTGCAACGTCGTTTGCCGATTAATTTCGAACAGTCTACTAGATTGATGATTTTACCCTACATAACGTCACACAGCTAATCATGTATTGTCATCCAAACCGAATGTGTATACAAAATTTTAGCTCAATCGGTTGAAGATATCTGCTTCAAAATTGAGTTTCAAGCTTTAGAAGTCCGCCATATTGGATTTAGAGTGACGTCACTTTATTTTTCGAGTTATTCTTAGCTAGCCCTTTCATTTGATACCCATATTGTAGGAGTGCATTATAGTACATTGTGTAACGAGTGGGGAAAAGTTGCCAATAGCGCCACGCGGACGCAGTTGACGCACGAGCGAAGCGAGTGCGGAAAGCGTCCAAGTGGCGCTATGGCAACTTTTCCGAACGAGTTGCACATACTATTTTCTATCACAAGTGCGAGTCGTTATGGGACCTATAGTGTAGGGGGTTAGATGCAGGGAAAGTGCTAGATAGTACAACTGCGTGATGTTATTTTCATAGCGCAACGCTCCAGCGTTGCGCTATGAAAATAACATCACGCTGTTGTACTATCTAGCACTTTCCAGTGCACCTAACCCCCTACACTATAGGTCCCATAGCGAGCTCGCGTGATAGAAAAAAAATAATTAGTCCGACATCTTGCATGTGCCGCCATGTTGGATTTAGAATGACGTCACACAGTTAACCATGCATTGTCATCCAAACTGAACGTGTATACAAAATTTCAGCTCAATCGGTTGAGGATATCTGCTTCAAAATTGAGTTGCAAGATTACAGCCGAACAAACATACATATATTGCAAGTTAAATAAAAGCTTGTAATAAATAATAGTTTTCATCAGATTCAAGCAACAATAAATTTCGAACAAATTACATTTTCGTTACTAAAAAGATATCGGGCCTATGTTCGTGGAAATGGAGCTATTTTTGAGCATTTCCTCAAATAAAATCATTAAAATGATGACTAATGTTATTAATTTCTTTATTCGAATAAATAACCGAATGATTAGTGATTTTCATATCATTTAAGTAGGTGTCTTCAGTTCGTTTTACTCGAAAAACATGATTTTTTCGAAAAACATGAAAGAGTAGTAATTTGCAGAAAGTCGAAAGACGAATACGAGAATATCATGGTTGTTACCATAAAGCAGTGGCGTACTATTTTATATAAAATATATGCCAACGATACCCTGTATCTCCGCCACTGGAGCATGTAAATTTTAGGAAAAGCCCTCAGCTTTTGGACAATGTTTACATAAATACATGTGCTCAATTTCAAATTATTTCACTTACTAGTTTTTAAATTATTTAAAAAAATTAAAAATATTTGTTGAAGTTTAACACCCTGTATCTTTTTAACGAAGCGTCCTAGATAAAAACTTTATAGGAAAGACTGCCCTTAAAATTTACCAAAGAATACGAGGTTCCTTTTTTAGACGCCATTTGTGAATCACCCTGTATATGAAATATAATAATAGTTGTAAGATATAATAATTACTTGGTGTTTTCTATTTATTTTTACCAGTATATCTTCTTGTTGTACTATCAGTTTGAATAATAAAAGATGGAGAAAGCCTGAGTGTGTTGAATGCAAAAGTGAAAATAATTTAAGAACGCTGTCAGATTCCAAAAAAATATCGAGGTACTTTATATTTCAAAGTTCCCGCATTTAAGAAATAGTTCTGGGCACAGTCGCTTGCAGCGCTGCTTATGTTTACTTTTTATCACTGAGATGCCAATCTATACAGTATTCTGTAATCTGTGACTGTATTGTCAATGTTGTTGTCACCTGAAGCTCCCACAACTACATCTGTCTTATTTTAACTGTTTATTTTTTCGTAATATATAATAATGTATTAAACATTACATTAAAACAAATTAAGCAACATTTCCATCGTCAAACTTTATTTCGGAACATACTTATGTGGATAAATTAAATGAACGTTGACCCGAGACCTAAACTGGAATTACTCAACACGCTTTAGCGATCCTAATACCTGACAGTTAAAGTTGGAGGAAAATTAATCTGTTCTTAATTTCGCTTAATTAGAACACTCCTCTCTGCCTATCCCTTGCAGCTTTCCCTGTTTCTAACCAGTTTTACTATCCACAGTTGCATAAGTGTTTCCAGAAGTAGAACATAAGGAACAGGTAACAGAGCACAGCGCCAAACTTCAACAACATACCAGCGGTCAGATAGACGATAATCATGGATCCAGGTAAAAGGTAACAAATACGGATAATTTTGCACTTGCGTCAAATGTCAAAACACGTTTGACGTAAATTTTCAGGTGGCAAAGTGTAAATAAATGAAGACCTTAGAACAACCAATAATAGAGAATGCTAAGTGACGTGTATATAATATTCAGACATTTTTTGATGTTCACAGTGTTTTTCATTCTCTCATTAATTTTGACAAAGATGAAAACGAAAAAACAGCTGCTACAAAGAGATATTTTTATTTATACATTGGTAATAACCAGGACTGTCAGAACTGAGCCGCGGGACATAAGCGTACGCATTATTTATTAAAAAATCAACAAATTAAATTGTCTACAATACACGTGAACGATTTCTTTTACAATTTTAGTTTTTATTTCTATATGCATCTGAAAACGGCTATCCACCTTAACCTTGTCAGTGTCTTTCCTGCAATACTGACAGAACCTTCTATCTTTATACCCTGCCATCTATCGTTGACATATTTATTAAAATTCATTAGAGTTCATTTCGTTCTATATTGACATTCCCCGATGAAGACGTAATTGATTGTGGGGCACTGTCAAATAATAATCAGCTTCACAGTAATGTATATTTTTTGGCCAAATATTTAAGTCAGCTAATATCGAAGGCTGGTGTTGACGATGGTCGGGTTGTTAACTTAAAAACAATACCCTGAGTTTCAGGAAAACGACAAAACAAACAAAAATATGCAAATAAAAGCGGAATAATGTTTAGTTAAACAATAAAGTAATGTAAATAGGTGCGTAAAAATTTTTATCTGCATTGATGTTGATTGTTTTGAAATTGTTTGTTTCACGTAAATTTTATACTGGAATTTTAACAATACACGGGGTAATTTATGACTACACATCTTAAGGGAAAATGTTATATTATGACAATTGAACTGAATGTCTTATTCGAATAACGCCTCTTTTCGTTCCACAGGGTGTTGAAGCCAGACTGCAAGTAAACATATTTAAATCAAGTTACCTTACTGCAATGTTGTTTCCTTAACAAGTTGCAGGCACCCAAAAATGTGTTTTATTCCTGTTTAGGTACATTAAAAAATAAAAAAAATTGCAAACAAATTGTATTTCTACAATGATTGCGTAAAAATATTGCTTAATTCTAGTACAAGTGAAAGATGATTAAAATCACAAGGATTCCGCTCCTGCAATTGGTAAAGAAGTTCTATAACGTTTCCTATATGAATTTTGTATGGGGAAATTGATTTTTTTACCCTTACATAAAAATTGCCGTTTAAAGTAATTTACGTACGATTGCAAACTTGTTGCTACAGACAAGGAAGTTATTGGACCATCAATTTCCTTAAAGTGTTCCCTTTTAAATTGCATGAAATCAATTCATTGATTTAACTATCCCATCGCTTCGAGAAGAATTTATTAGCTCCTATTTATTTCACTCAAATTTATTACTGCTTAAATTTATTCTGTCTTTACCCCGGCAAATGGAAAAATAGAATTGAATATAAAATGTCATAATTAATATCAATATTAATATGTACAAATGATTATAATTTAAAAATGCACCTCCATTGTTATGTAAGCTATCTTTTAAATTTAATTTAATTAAATTTTTAATTTTTAATTAAACTAAAAATATTTATAAAAACTGATCTTTTTTTAAATTGAAGGTCCATTTTTTCTACCAAAGGTCCCCTTAAGCTATGTGCTCTTCCTAACAGAAATTTTTATTATTTCTACGAGACCTACTTCATGTTAGTTTGTAAAATATGTTCAGGGGTACCCTGTATATCATCCTTTTGTGACAGTTATCTCTTTCTCGAGTTCCACTTTAGTAACTCATATTCATTCCGCGAATAACTAGTTCAAAGTCCCGTCTTCCGTGCATATTTAGATGACCTTATCCAGATACCTAAACCCACACACCGTTTTATACTTTATTGCCAGTAGTATTCCAAAATCCGGATCCACTTATCTCAATTTCATTCTCATCCCGGCTTTTCCAGCTATTCGCATAAATCTCTGGAAAAATATGCCGCACGTCATAAACATTTTGCTACTGTGGTAGACACTGAGATGGGTGGAATATTGCACAAAGTATATTGATATTAATCAGTGTTTATATCAAAGAAGGTAAAACGTCACTATTTTATACGAATTGACATTTCAAAGAATATTTATATTAGGTCTGAATTAAGGTCACTTCAAGGTTAGGGTTGTTGACCATAAAAACAAACCACATACAAATTGTTGTTGATACAAAGATTTTATATAAAAGAATCTGTACACTTTTAAATATATGACAAATTAGTGGTAGAAATCATTTATGAATTTTTGTGTTACTTAAAAACTAGTCTGACGTCATAAGGGGCAATTGAACAAGAAGCTAGTAGCGATCCTATTGCATAATTTTGAAGAAGAAGAAAATATATCAAAATTGTCCATCAAACCCTGTTGCCCTGTTTCCTGTTCTTTAAACAAAAGTGACAGTAGTGACACTAGTGACAGCAGTCTATCAATTAAGAGTATTTGTGATAGTTATTATTAATTTCCTGATTGTAATGGATTCAACAAAATTTAAGTGGTGTTTTGTTCCACATTCCACATAGCCAATTGCGTTATCTCCATAAGACTCCCGAACTGCACTATAATTTTCCGTAAATAAATAGGTATTTATATTTATTATTTATATTATAAATAAACACAATAAAATCATTCATTAAATATGTTAATCCTTACCTGCTTTTATACCTCTGATTTCGCCAATATTAAAACGGTCGTCTCATTTTAAAAATTCAATTCATGATCATAAAAATATCAATTTTCGGTATAATTTGCGAAGTAGCTTTCACAAATTTCGTTTCACACATACTGCTTTAATTCTAAGGGAAGAAAGATATTAAATGATTATTACTAAATATTAATTTTACTTAAAAAAGGAATTCGATGATTAAGGAAAATAACTCGTAGACTTGAAACTATTTTATGCGACAATGTCTGACACTACTGACAGTGTTGACAGAGCAATCAGAGCATCTTCTTCCTCCAATCTTTTTCCTTTATGCAATCATCTACACATAATTTCACTACAAGTGCCCCTTCTCAATCTCTAATTGTGCATACACACTAATTAGTACGTGTAGAATTATATTATCTACTTTTTGAAATTTGGTCAACAACCCTATTGCCAACAAAGTAAACCTACATATCTATACTTTTTTGGAGTTGCTGAATCCGTTTTACCCGATCAATACTTTCAAGTAAAACGTTCTAATTAAGCATTTTTGTGCATTAAAATTTGAGTGACAAATAGTATTAATCAAAGAATGCTTAAACTCTGAACCCGCCACTCTAGAGTTAATTTTTTTGACATGACAAAATTCAAGTATCAGTAAGCCTAATTAAGTAAGCTTTAAACCAATGTGTCCGTTAATATTTCATTTAAGTGGATAAAAGACAAAACACAAATGCAATACAACGTTTTATCCATAAATACATCACGATCATATTTGTGGAGTCAGTATTAGAATTTAATAAAAAAATATTCGCACGAGCTGATATTTCTTACTAGTACTCAATGAAATGTGATAGGTTTTGTTGTACCTACTGGTTGCTATGGGACGTTGTTTATTATCAATTATTTAATAAACAGTTCTGAATTTGATAAAAATGGAAGAAAGTAATTGTGTTCCTGTGGCTGTTTTTGAAGCTCAAGAAGCAATTTTCCATTTATTGCCAGCGAAATCCAGGGAACATTACGAAAAAGTATTCACTGAATTTAACGAATGGAGGGAAAAACGGAGAGTTATGACAATAAATGAAGAAGTCATGCTATCGTATTTTTTAAATTTGAAGAGAAAATATGTAATTTAATCTATGCGGTCGAAGTATTCGATATTGAAGGCTACTGACAAGCGTTCAAATAAAAACGTGTTCAAGTTGGTTCTGAAAATTTGGACGTAGGGCGTAGCGTATAGCAAATGAACTTAAACGTCATCTGTCAAAGCGCTATATCGCCGCTATCAATTCGAATATTTTCGTTTTAAAAAGCGTTTAAAATGGTGTTTTCTCAAGAACAAAAAGTGTTTATCATAGAGTCCTACTTTAGAAATGGACGCAAGATTGATGGAATATGGAAGAATTCTATTGAGGAATGTTTCATAGAATTTCAAAATCAATTTCCCGGCGTTGTTGAGTACAAAATTTTTCAAAGTACAGTTCAGCGTTGTGTTAATGTTTTTCGTGAAACGGGCAGTGTAACAAGAAAAGAAGGAAGCGGCCGACCTAAAAAGCGGACTGAAGAATTAAAAGAAAATGTCCAACAAATAATGGAAAATGCGCCAAGAACTTCTGTACGTGTTTTATCACAAATGGTGGGAGTATCAGTCGGTACCTGCCACACAGTGATAAAAAAAGATTTGCGTTTGTTCTCCTATCGTTTAACTTGTCAGCAAGAACTTCATGAAGTTGATTTTCCGCGACGGGCTGTATTTTGTGAATGGTTTTTAAACAACTACGGTGAACTTCATAATATCACCTTTTCTTCTGATGAAGCCTGGTTTTATTTAAGTGGTTACGTAAACTCACAGAATATGAGAATGTGGTCTTCTGAAAAACCAGATAACTTTTTTGTCGAGGGCCCTCTACACGCTCAAAAAATTGGAGTTTGGTGTGCTCTCAATCGAAGAAGGATTTATGGACCTATTTTTTTAATGGTACTCTTACTGCGCAAAGGTATAGAGAAGAAATTATCGCTCCTTTTATTAACCAGCTGGAAGAAAACGAAATTACAAACTTTTACTTTCAACAAGATGGCGCAAGGGCACATACGGCAGGCGAGACGATGAATATGTTGAGGGAAGTTTTCCAAAATCGACTAATAAGTCTCAATGCTGAACATGAATTTCCACCGAGGTCATGTGATATTACGCCGTGTGATTTCTTTTTGTGGCCTTACCTTAAAAACACTGTTTTTGAACTGCCTATTCCTGATTTAAACCATCTGCAGGCTCGACTTATAGACAAGATTCGTGAAATTAACAATACCCCGAGCATCTTAGAAAATGTCTTTAATTCTTTGAGGAACAGGTGTGAAAAGTGCTTGGAACAAGGAGGGGGACACTTTCCGCAGCTCCTTTAATTGTTTGTTATTGTTTTCACGATTATTCTTTAAAATAAATTTATATAGTCATTAACGTTATTGAAACTGACAGCTGCTATACAGCTCGTTGAGAAATGAGGTTAAGTTGGACGCTATAAGCTACTCCCTACGTCCAATGTGTCAGAGCCAACTTCGAGCACGTTTTTATTTGAACGCTCGTTATAAAGGTCTACAAAAATATAGATATTGGAAAATATAACAAGCTTCACTGCTTATTTGAAGAGTGAATATATATGAAGGATACAAAGCAAAAAAGCTGCAGTATTGGAATATCGCAAATCCAGTAGCATATACTGGTCATTGTATGAGGCCAACTTCAACAACTTTATTGGTCAATAAAGATACTGATATCAGCATGGTGGATGGAAGAGCTCCTCTGTAGTAGAAAGTTATATTGAGGAGTCTATATCTAATAAATTTGATATTGCCAGGAAAATATAGCTGTTCTATACAAGAAAGGATCCGTAACTTGTGCAAAATCTCCACAAACTTCGGCAGATGTTATGCGTTCCGAAAATGATGGCAACAATGCTACAAGGGTTGTTATTAACGGAAAGGAAGTTAAATGTAATAAAACAAAATACGAAATGTCTATTGCTATAAATGTAAATGTTAATGTTAATAAGTAAATAAATTAAATTTGATTTATTATAGGTTCATTTCTCTGCTAGTAAAATAAATTTACTTTATTCCATTAGTGGATAAAGTATCACTTTAGACGGTTCATATGTATGAAAGTCCGGTTATAACGTGATTGTGGATAAATAATATTTTTAAATGCTGCATCGACATGGATTTTATCTCATTATATCCGTATTTACAGACGCTCCTGCGTCAAATTTTGTCGGTATTCCGCAGTACATTCGGGTATTAGCTAACTCAGTGTAACAAATTAACACCACTTTCAACCTCACATTAGCGCAGGCTGCCCCAGCGATCGTCCGATTCGCACCGGATGACGCTGGTTGGGTTTGATTATCCAATAAAACCGATTCTGTTTTGTATGAGGGTAAAAAAGTTTAAAGTTCAGTTAATTATAGCCTGTCGGATTACGTAGGGGTTGTAATAACGACCCAAAAAAATGTTAACGAGGTTCGATGGACAAATACAACCCGTGTGTCCTTCTACCCTACGCGTTTGAATGAGAAAATTGGTCAACTGGTGTTTTATTTTATATTGTCAATTTCAAAATAATTCCCCCACCCATGTTACTCATCTGTGGAAAACGGGCAAGCTTTTTGTAGATAAAATGCTGTTTTTGTTTCTCCCATCTTTACTGAATCAAACACATTGAATTTCTTGAGTAGGATGCGGTCGGTCTGGTCCATGACCTTCTCGTTCTCCAGACTTAAATCTTCTAGACTTTCATTTCTGAGGATATTTAAAAAATATGTGTATGACAGGGAGGTAAAAGGACAACAACTTCTGATTGAAGTTGTATCACAGACTATTAGACAGCGGTGGAGTTTTTTGTACCGGGATAAATAGGCCCAATGGGCCAAAACTTTGGTAAGAAAACGCTTTGCAATTTACAATTACGAATAACCCTGTGTATACACATATATACAGATTCAAACTGTTTCTCGACAATATCAGAAAATTTGGATTCAATGTTTATTGACATTATTGACAATATCACTATTTTTACTAGAACAGTCCCACAAAAAAAGAAAAGTTGTATGTTCCAACGATTAGACTCATCCTTATGTATTTTGACGAGCTGAAACCGAATCCAGAATTGCTCCATTACCCTCAGTTTTTTTTTAAATCACAAAAAATCGCCCTTAATAACAGAAAATATGAAAAATTTTATTTTTCAAAACAGACAACTTCACCTTTCATCCCTATTTTTTATATCTATGGGATATTAGAGACAGAAGGTGTCACCATCCAGGGTTGAAAAACGTTATCCGCAAATCTTTAGTTGACTTTCACATATTTTGCTTTCACATCTCCATATTAAACTTGTAATAGTTCGTTAAAGCTTTGGACAAAGATGGCAACTATTTTGGATATTTAGGAGAGAAATTTTCAGAAATAAGTGATATTAAACTGAAAGAAGGTATTTTCGATGGTCCTCAAATTCGAACCGTGTTCAGAGACGAAAAATTTAACACAAAAATGATACTGAAAGAGCAGCATGGCTAAGAACGTCACTAAGAATTTCTTGGGGAATCAGAAAAGTGAGGATTACACTAATTTAGTTGAGGAATTGTTGGAAAACTTGAAATTGCAGTTACTAGACACTCATCTTGACCACTTTCCGGAGAACTTCGAAGACTGTAGAAAGAACAGAATGGACGGTTTCACCATGATATCAAGGAAATGGGGCGTCGGCGTCGGTATCAAGGAAGGTGAGACATTAATATGAGATGGCAGATTTCTGTTGGATGCTTAAAAGGAAAAAGGATCAAAAACACAAAAAAGAGAAAGATGCACAGATTCTTTGAAGATAAAAGAGTACGTTACAAAAGGAAAAAGGACTAAAATTTTTCGCTATACCCCTCCAGAGTGGGATTTTCCGTATTTAAAGATGGCTTTTCGACGATTTACATAAGGATACATCTTTGGATGTCATTACATTAGTACATTACTACATTAGTAGTTCTCAAAATGTTTGCACATTTGTAAGATCAGTTTTTATTTAATTTTACTTCCTTTGTGCATACTGCAGCACAAAGTTGTCCTTAAAAGTCATTTATTCTCTATAATTTATTACTTAGTTTATTGTAGCATCACTATTTACACTCTCCATAAAACAAGCCAACATGAATTATAAATATTATCCATACTTATCCTGTCTGTATAGGTTCCCAAAACTAACGCATTTTTGTTCGTCTTCTCAATGCGAATTGACTCATGTCTCACTGTGAATGTCAAGAAAAAGTGTTGACACGCACTTTAGAAAAAGAACTTTCTCCAAATCCCTTGAAAACAGGCCACTTTCAGCATTTAAAAAATAAGCGGCTGGCCAGATACCCTTGCCGAAACTCGAGAGCAGTGAAATTGATTACGGAACAGAATCGGCGTAAGGAATTAGAAAGATATCTTTTTGGAGGTGAAATCGCTCTATAAAAGGGATAAAAGCATCTGGGTATCAAAACAGGGATGAGTGATCGACTGATTTTTTGATGGACTGGCACAAGGGATTGTTTGAGTGTTCGTTTCGTGTTAGATCCGAACAAAGGGTCAGTCAAGGGCAAATAAGGATGAATTATTGCAAACTGGAATACTTCCGGTTTCTAGTTAAAGTATCTGTGACAAATGAAGGTTTAAATTACTCTGGTAGATACCTACAAGTAGAATTTAACTAGAACTAGAGCTGTTTAATAAATAAATTTTAAGAAATTGGACAGAAACACACATAGAAAACACACAGCTATTGCTGTGGATACTTATGTTGTGTATCAAGGAAAATATGATATACTGAAAAATGGGGTAATAATTTTGCCTAGCAGTGTATACGGGGTGTCTATGGACGGGAGATTTATGTTTAGGACATAGATCTTGATAAGATAAGACAAAAAAATGTAACTCTTAGTCAAATCTACTTGAGGATGTATTAGTTTCTCTAATTAGGATGTTCTTTAAAAGTTATTTTAACGATCATTTACGAGGCTTATAGAAAAATTATGCTAAATATGACAGTATAAGATATAGAAGAGAAATGGTTGCCAAAATTCCTATCAGCAAGGCAAATACTGAGAGGACATTTGTTACTTGAGATATATTTCATGTTATAGTACATCGAAAATATTCTGCTTTCTATGCATGTTCTGCTATGCCCTTAGTTGTAGATTTCATTAGATACCCTGAGGGGAAATATACCAATCAAGTGGTTGACATTAATACAGTAAATAGTACTCCAAATCGCCACGTACTTGAAATTGTTGCATGTGAACGAATTGGTAGTTTCTTAACTGTCACCAATTGCGCATCTAAAAGTCTCTTGTGTTTCGGTATTAGTCTAATGATGATAAAATTATAATAAGCGAATTAAGTTGTTATTAGTGGTAAATGTTTATTACAATGGGACGTTATTGAATAGTGAATGTAAACAAAATGCTGAGTCCCAGTGTAGAACAATCGCTTTTCACCTCACCATACCATAAGATTTGTAACACTCGTTATTCAAAGAGCACATAATATTAGTATGTATTAACCAGGTACGCTTTTTTCGTCAAAGTAAGATTATCCTTTACGTGAAGACTTTTGCAACTTGCTATTAACAAATTATCAACAACATCAAGGGTTCATCAGACGAAACTATTATTATCCACAATGGACTTTTAAATTTTCATAATGTGAACTATTGGCATTAGGCATTAGGAACAATTTTAAGTTTAAGTAGGACTTTCTACGTTGCTAAACCTCGTAACTGAACGTCAGGGAATGTCGTATTTACATGATGTGGTTCCACCTCATTACCCTTGTGTTGTACGAGGATAACACTGAATTTCTTAATGGATGGATATTATGCTGTGGTCTGGTTCCATTCCTTCTAATCCCAGGCTTAGATTAAAGAATAAAAGCAATAGTGGACGAAACAGAAGTTAACAATGTTGAACAAATATTACTTTCAATGGAAGGTACATCTGAAGCTTTTAGATTAACAGCACTACGTTTTTATAAATGTGCCTGACTATTCGATGAACTGACTTATACGGTGACGAAGAAAATGACAACACCATATCGGCTTCAGCGGTTCTCAACATGCTCGGATTCCTTAAAGTAAGATCAGTGTTAGTCTTTTTTTATTTTATTTTTTTGAGTCATGTAGTCCAATATACAGGGTCCGCCATTAAAACTCCTCAAGCCTCAAATTAACAATTTTTGAGATATTGCAACAACCGAGATATGTATTTCTTTTCTATCTTTTCGGTGCCTTCCGAAATATTTAATTTATAAGATGAAACAAGTGATTAAAATAAAATGCTGCTGTTAAGAAATTTGTTTTTCCGAATAGACTATGAAAAGAGCTTTCATTTCGATGTATGGCTTCTGTCGCAAAAAGATAAAATTCGGAAACTGTGAGAGACAGAAATATATATCGATTTTAACTTTTTTAAATGTATTTGAAAATGTACAGCAGTCTCTTAAGCATATTTTTTGCAAACATTTAATATTATGTTTCGTATTCTAATGACCATCATTAGTGACACTTTTTTATATACAAACCTTTTAATATTTTTATCCCGTTGTATTCCTTTTTCTCTTGCGTGATGAATAATATGTTACTATTTACCGACGTTTCTGATTAAAAAATTCATAATCAATGTTATTTTTCTTTAAAGGGAAATCTGTTATCTGTTATCTTTAAAGGGAAATCTGTAATCTGGGAAGGGAAAAGTTATTTTCAATTTCTCTCCCAGAAATTATGCAGTTTTAATCTAACCTAACCATCTCTTACACTTCTAGTAGTTTCCGATTTAAGACACAAAGACTTGTAAATGGTGGACCCTGTTTTCATTATAATATAATTTCTAGGTTGCAGAACATTTATATACTTGAACCATAAGATCTGTTGCGGAATTACTATTCTTCCCTTTTCACAATGTTGTATTCAAATGTCTAACCATAAAACAAACCATAAAATATATCGATTTGTCACCTTTTTATTAGTGTTCCATCCCGATACATTTAATTTGACCATAACATAGCTGTAAACCGTGCAGCAAATCAAATTGACCTGATTTAACAATTTTTTTCTACCTCAAGAAAACACTAAATAAAAAAACTATATATTTATGTAGCAGCGAGTTGATAAAATTAATTGGAAGCTACTCTGAAGCTGAATATAATTGCTGTGTTACAACATTGTTGAAATAATCTCGTTGGGTACAAACGAGATTACATGCACAATTGAGGAACTGATATTTTAAAATTAGTTCATGGTTACTTTTTTTATGATGAGTGTATTTCTATAAACATAACGAATGTGTAAAATTTTAAAATAAAAATGCATTGTTTATGTGACTCTAAAGACTCATAGAAACAAAAATAATTTATTGAAATTGTAAATTTCAATGAATTAAACAAGCATCATCCAAAATGTATCCACATTCTGAGAGCATTCCTTTAGAATGTGCACATTTATCTTTCCAATGCAGTCAAAGCTATTACAGGGGCAAAAGTAACCCTTATCGCCCCTATTTCCGGTTTCCTGGTCTGGCCTTTCAAGGGCGAATCGGAGATATTCTCTGAAATGAAGGAAATCAACTCTTCCGTAGTGAAAGATTATTAATGCTGCCGTGGGCAAATATATTCAGAAGGGGAACCTCAAAAATATAAATTTATATTCAAGAAAGGTAATATTTACTTACATAAAAGCGTGTGTCGATTTCTTTAGTTGATAGGAGTACCTGAAAGATGTGTATTTTTAGGGAACGTGACGTGTATTGGCGAGGGTGCTTCATTAAGGTCACCGGAAATATTTTCAGATGAACGTGCTTCAATTGAAGTTGAGATTTCGATATAGATTTTTAGTTCGTGATATATTTTATATACAGTGGCATCGAAATAAGACAACTTCCAGAATAAAAGTAAAAAAAATAAAATAGTTAAAAATTCGAAATTGCCCGAAAACTTCTACAAGGCATGTTCAAAATTGTTCAAAATTTCCTTGTGCTCTTTCTTGTGAACTTGTCTTTGAACAGACTATGCGCCATGGTCAAAAATGTAGGCGGTAGAGTCATAAATAAATCTTATCACAATTTTTACTCTTCCTTAATTTGATAAAATAAGTTTGTGTGCTCTTTACATATAAATAAAGTGTCGTTCTTTTCGCTTATTCTTTCGATAATATGCCCAATGCACTATTTTTACAATTACATATTTCTATCTTTGTTCATGGCGTGCAAAAAGAGAGACGACTAGCTCTGCGTTTCATTTCTCGATTTGTTTCCGTCTTAGGCATTTCCTTTCATGCCATATGCGTGCATGTGGGAAAAACGTAAAATTATTTTCACATGTCAGTATTATTATAATGTCAAGGAATTCGATCATGAAACGAGGATAGTTCGGTGAATGGAAATGTGAAGTTCTTTAACAAAAATATATATTTGAGATGTAAGACAGCAAAAACTGTAATTAATAAGTTTGCTCTTATTTTTCAGTGATGTTCGTACTTGCGTAGTAGATTTGCCGATTTTATTGATTTCATGCCTTACTGTTACAACATTATGTAATATTTGGCAAGGGTCACTTGACCAATTAGCTTAGGCGCTGGCTCTGTCGCATAA
Organism: Anoplophora glabripennis; assembly: GCF_000390285.2. NCBI lineage: Eukaryota > Metazoa > Arthropoda > Insecta > Coleoptera > Cerambycidae > Anoplophora > Anoplophora glabripennis. The sequence goes on along the minus strand of NW_019416463.1, from coordinate 1,068,274 downwards.
TATAAAGAAAGAAGAAAAAAAGTACGCAAGTGGTAGTAGGTCATTGCTGAATACCTATATACTTACAACGTATCTAAAATCTGCATATCTATTTGTTAACAATCTTTGGAACCTTTTAAAGTGATACGCCTATGGAATCACAATCCCCTCACGATTTACCAGCGGCTTCAAAAATAACATATTTTATCCTTCCTTTGAGTAAAAGCCATCGATAATATAACACAGTTTTCAGAACTTTTCAGTCGATTTTAAGAAAAGCCATTTCCAATGTAGTTGAATCTAGGATTCAAATAGTCATAAAGTACATATTTCAGTGTTCGATTCTTCAATAGAGTGACACATTTTTTTTGACATTTGAGATGGGTATCCACTATTATTGGCCCTTGTTGGGACTACCACCTTAGCAGGAAAATAATCGTCATTCCCCTGTTCAATATTATTTTGAGCAATTTCAACGAAACGTGATGAACACACTTTATACAGAATGTCGCCTATTTAAACGACCCTATTAATGAAATATTTTGTAGAGCTTAGCAAATCTTAACTTATTACAATTTACTTTTATTTCTATTGAAAATCTACGAGCACATCTCGAATATTTCTAGAAGAAAAAAATTAATAAAAAACTCTGTAGCAGCTCTGCCAGTGCAAAATGAAACATAACAACCACTCACGTCAGCGATCGAAAATCGCTGAATTACATTTTTATTAAATGAAGCCCAGCCGCAACTAGGTTTACGGGAAATTCAACCTTACTTCGCACAAGTTCATCCCTGCATCAAGCCCTTGGCCTGGTTCCAGGATTGCAGTTTTATATATAGGATAAACTGTCCTTAAATTGCAATCGGTGCTCTTCTGTGTTTAAAAGAAAATGCACTCCGATTGGAATTGTGACTTTGAGGATTATTGCCCAATTTAAAATAGATAACAGCATTAAAGTTTAGTAGAGGATTCTTTGGACGATTTGCCACATGAGTGCGGATTCCTTTAGGTTCAATATTCGTCAACCTTAGAAGTTTGGCGGAATTTATGATCAAACTGGTGGTTTTAGTGGTATCCATGAAATTTATGCACAGTTTCAAATATGTCTGTAAATAGTTCGTTATGTTTTTCTCTTTCAACTCAAATATTATTAACAAAAAATTTATTTAATTAAAAAATAACCAATTTTGTCTGTATACTTTCACTTTATTCATATTAATAATGCAAGTTCAAGATTTGTATTGAGACGTGTGTGTCGGTAGCTGGTATTCTCTTGCAAGATTTTCAACTATTTATATACAAGGTGTTCTTACTAAAAATAGAAATTGGCATAGAAATTTCCTGTAACTATTGAATTTAGTGAATACAATTTGTCATGTTATAAATAAAGGGTGGCCAAATAAAAACGAAACAGAGCCATTTTCAGAAACTGCGTCAAGATTGTAGAAAAACGCTCAGACCTGTCGATTTTAGATTAAAGGGAGATATTCTTTGCTGGTATTTTTGACTCCGCCACTTTCACCCCCAAGCAAGGTAAGCATCACCCCAAAATATTTATATGGCATTGGGGGTTGAGTAATATTTCTTTTAAAAGCTCTTACAATTCTCTTTACAACAGATTTTAAATTTCATAATTCCACCCAATACTTTAAAAAAAAATTACACTTTGAAATTTAAATTTTGTTTAGTTGCTTACTTACTACTTAGTTGATTAAATGTTCAAACTGATTACCGCCCGCTTCCATACAAGAATAAAGATTTTGTTCGAAACGTTCGCGCACATTCCGAAGCATTTCCGGAGTGATTCGACGGCATTCATCGACGATTCTTTGACGCAAATCTTCCAGCGACGCTGGCTGGGTTTATAGATTTTACTTTTTAGGTATCCCCACAAAAAGAAATCAAGGGGCGATAAATCCGGTGATCGTGGAGGCCACTCAATGCTGCCTCTTCTCCCAATCCAATTACGTAGAAAACGTTGGTCCTGTTGAAAAATCAAATGATCTTCATCATACTCTGGAACAATTTCAATAATATCAGTAAAGGCAAGGTCAATAGCGTCTTCCAGTAATTGCAAATACATTTGGTCAGTCAAATTACCAGGTAGAAAAAAAGGACCCACCAGCCGGTAACCGAAAATTCAAGCTCATACATTTAATTTTTCCGGTTGATGTGTATGCACCTCGTGAAAAACTCTTGGGTTTGAATCCGACCAATAGCGGCAATTGTGACGATTTACCATCCCGTTCAAGAAAAAACTGCATTCATCAGAAAAACAGATGTTAAAAAGGAACTGTGGATCGTTCCCTGCTCGCTCACTCATTATTTCGCAAAATTGCAAACGGCGGGCGGTCATAATCATCCTCATGAAGTTCTTGGACTAAATGTATTTTGTATGGATGGAATTTATTCTTCTTCAAAATGGTTTGTATGCTAGTTCGATTGGTCCCAGACATAGATGACAGCAGCCTCGTACTTAATGTAGGATCAAGATGAACTTGTCCCAAAACTGCAATTTTGCTAGCTTCATTAACTATAGGTTTTTCAATTTCTCATTTTTTATTGGCTATGTTCCCTGTCTCTTGAATTTTTTTTACTAACTCTAGAACATACTTCCTCCTGACATGTCGGTTTTGATGTTGTTCATTAAATAGCTGAGCTGTTCTATTCGCACATTTATTGTTCATAAAATAAAGCGAAATGATATCTACCCTTTCCGCAATGGAATAAACCATAGTGTTTAATTTGCAAAAACACAATTAAATAAACTACCAACCAACGCTTCCAAATAATACTAGAAAATAATTTGGAATCCACTAATTTTACGTTCATTGTGTGCATAGCATTCATTTGTTTTTTACAATCCTGTTTTTTTTACGAAAGTGATAATAAATCGCTAAAAACCAATGTAACGCAAGAAATAATAAATTTATACCATTAGCGTACTTAATACGAATGACTGACATTTTTACCGTTACTAATTGTTTGTACATAATTTTCAACTTTAAAATCAAAATTCTTAATAAGTATCGGGTGGAATTATAAAATTTAAAGTCTGTTGTAAAGAGAATTGTAAGAGCTTTCAAAAGAAATATTACTCAACCTCTAATGCCATTTAAATATTTTGGGGTGATGCTTACCCTTGCTTGGGATTGAAAGTGGCGGAGTCAAAAATACCAGCAAATAATGTCCCTTCTAATCTAAAATTGACGGGTCTGAGCGTTTTTCTACAATCTTGACGCAGTTCCTGAAAATGGCTCCGTTTCATTTTCATTTGGCCACCCTCTATATATAAAAAATACAGACCTGTATTAAATAAGGAACCCCTAGCTAATATAACATGTCGTTAAAATCTGTTTTATCAAAGTAGGTAACATAATGTTGTTGCTTATAAAACCAATGAGTAATATCTAAATATCAGGCATGCCTGGAAGGTCTGCTAATACAAATATACCAGCGAAATTCAATACGCAGGTAAATATTAGCTTCTGTCTTGTTTACAAAATACTGTTATTTGATACGATTATAAAAAGCGTTATTTTTCAAAATTTCAATAATACACACAGAGCGGTGTGCAGTTTACTCGAAATAAATTTACCAAACCTTCAATTAGCTTCATTATTTACCATTGTAAAACGAGGATAAAACGCATTGAATAACGGATTTCACCGGAAGATTTGCGAGAAACTATGATATTTATAAAGATACCGCAGCTTTAAGGGTCTCGTTATTTCTTGTTTAATTAAAAGGGAAAGGGTTTCTTCACAGCGAATCTCTTTGAAGTCCTATCAAGTGATGAATTTCACTACATAATTATTCATTATTATCACGAAACTTTGTAATGTTAAGATTTATTAATTAATGTAGGGGTCGTAGGACAAACAATTTGGAAGAAATTTTAAAGAGTATACAACATAAAAAAAATAAATCTTTAGTTGCCTATGTATAGGGTGTCCCAAAGTTCGCGTCTCGGGCCCATAGCAGACAAACGAAAAACGACAGTAAAGATCTGTTTAGATGGCGTGAATAGGTACTCACTAAGGTCCGTTTTGAACTGTAAAACATTTTTTCAAAATTCAGAAAATAAAAAAACACCCATTTTTTGTGATAACTAAAATTATTTATTTGTTATGAACATTTTTTGTGCAGATATGTTTTTTCTATCTCTTCTCCTTAAAATGTTACAATAACAATCATTATACAAAAATGTATACTATTGTATTGGAACTAGTTATGATTTAATCAACATTACCGTGAAAACCAATCGCTGTAACTCCTGTCACAAATTTGTTTACGTATTAGTTGCTATGTTCTTCTTAAAAAGGTCACTCGACAAAGAATAATAGAACAATATACATAATGACGGTTAAATAGGTATAGAAAATATTAAACAATTTTAATTGTAATTAATAAATATAACAACAACTAATAACAAAACACAAAACAAAATATAAAGTTATGCTTTTTACGTTAAAAAATTCGATATGCATGCCTCCTACTTCTAAGCATTTATCCAATCTTTTCCCAACTTCCTTTGTAGCTTTAAATAACGTTTCTCTTGAAAGATTCTCAAGATGTTCCCCATAAATAGTCTAGGGGCGTTAAGTCTGGAGACTTTGAAGCCCATTCTACATTAATTCCAATCCACTTAGTTCGAAAGTATTTTTTAAATAGTCTGTAACTCTTTTAGCTTTATGTGGTGGAGCATCATCGTGTTGCAACCACATATTCAACCTGAGCTGCAGCGGCATATGTTCTAGCAATGCTGGAAGTTCCTCTTGCAAAAATTGTAAATAGCTATTAGCGTTCAATACATTTTCATAAAAGCATGGGACAATTAAATGCATTCCAATAATGCCACACCAAACATTTATTCTAAAATCGCCCTTATTTTGAATGGGACTAACATAGTGTGGATTTTCAGTAGTCCAGTAATGTTCGTTTCTTTCATTTGGCTTGACATTACTTACATATTTCAAAATTTACCATTATTTGGGATACATAATTAAGTCTTTTTTCAGTATGTACATAAGTCAGATAAGTGCTCCAAGTTATTTCGCCTATAGCCATGGTAACCATTTAATTGGAGCTCAAAATTCTTTGCACAGAACTTCTATTTTTTAATGCAAAAGTGGCCTGTCGTATAGAATTTTTAGGATTTTCCTCAAAATATTGTAATACCCTCCCTAGCTACGGTAATATCGTTACACACTGATTTTGAAATTCGTTTTCCTTTTCTTGATGACAATGCATTATTTTATCGGAAAATTAGAATATACCTTTTGTAAAATATTAAAATCCAGCTGAAAAATTAAAATCGGACCACCTCCAACGCATCCAGAAATTTTGCAAAATAGTGCACCAAAAAATTCAAATCGCTAAATTTTCCGGGTTTTCCTTTCTAATTATCTGTTCGGATCGATCGACCTCTCGTTTTATTCGTATTTCAATCATCTACAAGTTGTCTCTTTATAGTATTCAGACTGCTTCATTAGTTTAGGTTTTATAAGCAAAAAAAACTAAAGAAAGTGCGTTTTTCAACATAGAAATGTTTACAAAAAGTTAATTAATGGTAAATTGGAGTAGGAAACATATAAGCATATATCTACAGACTGTCTTTTATATGATGGCACAATCCATTTGCTACTAGTATTTTCGTCACAAACAAAACCTTTATTGATTGGTCTATAGTAAAAGCATTAAAGGATCAATAGTATTTCACATACTTTTAACTATTGTGGGAAATAATTAGTGTGTGAGCCACATGGTCCGTTCAATATTGAATTACAATAGCTTTTATCATTCGTCATATCATCATTAGACGTAGATTGGTTTATATTAAGAACTGACGCAATATCTAGGTTATATCTGAAATAAGTGCCACAATAATAAAACCAGAAGGTTTTGTAAGAAATATTACTTACATGTTTATTTGATTTATTTGATATTTTGTTGCTTTTAATATACGTTTAATGTATTCTACTAATTCAACAAAATATTATTATCTTAAGGACATCACGTCAAGAAGTTCAGTAGACTAATTACGTCTATCAAGAAAAAAACTTGAACTGGAAATGGATATTTTCGCTTATTTCCGTTCCTGGCTTTAAATTGAAAAGCTCCGGCATTTGTCAGGACCCCAGAAGATTTAGGAGAGGTGTTGTGTACACGTGACGCAAGACATCAATTCTTGAACACCCCTAAATTATTTAGAACTATTTATCTCTTCTCGCTTTGCTCTAACCACGATTGGAGTGCCTCTTCATTTGCCTTATGACTCTGACCGTATTATTCTCTGTAATCTCGGCTGATTTTCCTGTTAGAGTCAAAATGTTTCCCTGTTTTGTCGTGCTAGGTGCAATTGATTTATAAGTGGGGATTTTTTGTATACAACCGCGTCGACGTGTTTCTTTGAGGGTGGGATAAATTGCAATCAAACGAAACCATTTTTGTTCTTTCTCAATTCCCCCCAAAAAATCCAAATTGACCGTCCAACCTACCTATCTTAGTAAAATTCACTGAATCCGGAAATGGCAAACAATTGTTTGGACGTTAGGGATCCCCCTACTCATCCGTATCTCTCACTTGCTTCTTTCAAAAATAAAAATAAATACAAATCAGACGTGGCAACCGTAATAACTTGTATAAAATCTGTCGGTAAAACCAAAACTAAAAAATATTTAACCCCCCAGATAGCATTTACAAATTACGATTAGCATCCTAGCGTTGATGAAATTTTTCAGTGAAATCTTACCGTTTTTCAAATTGTTTTAAGCTCTTAAATAACTTTAAGTTAAGGTAATTGTGGGTAAATTGATTCTCTCAACCTTAGTCTCTTCATTAATATATGTAAACTAGCGGTAAATTTTGTACAAAACAGTAAAAAGTAATTGTTTGCACTGTTTTCAAATTAATATCTAGGATGAAAAAAAAAAATTACTTCGAAAACCATGACATGTCTTTCTAGAGAATTTATTCAGGTTTTCAAAACCGCCCTTGGAATTAATGTGCAATAATTTGTTGCTGAAATATCGATGATTAAAGAGAAAAGTATAATTTTTCATTCAACCATCAATATCTCGGTAACCAATAGGCGTAAGGAGACCTTTCAAAAAGCAAACTGAAGCTGAATAAACAAGCTAATTGACCTCTACATTGATTGAGTTCGAAAAAAATTTTTCCTGAGTCCGTGGACAGTACAAAAAAGATGTGAAAATTTTAAATAAGCAAAAAAAAAAATTTGTCAATAGATCTTGCAACTAGAAGCTTCAAAACTTTTTTTTTAATCCTTACACCACCATTTTTCACTGAAATACAGCCTTACTAAAAAATTTATGAAATATCTTTTTCCTTTAATTTTTTCCTGTAGCGTATTGTCAATAGAAAACAGAAAAAAACTATATTTATCTTCTAGGCCATAAATAATTATGATTCAGATTTAAAAAAATATAAGTTCTAGATCATAACTTCAAAATCATGAATTTTATTATAACATCATCAATAGAGTGTACCTACATTCAATCATTCATATAGGCCATGTTTTTTATTTTAATTTCAAATTGTCTAACTATGGAATCCGAGAGCTGGTAAAATAGAATAAATACCATTCTGCAAATCAAAAACAAATGACAGTATTTCTGATTTGGCACTTCAATTTACCTTTGAAATAGAGCTTCATAAAGCGTTAACATTTTTTTTCTATCTTTGATAGTTTCTGGGGTACCCTGGTTCCATCAAATTTAATTTCGCTGCAGGTACTATAATTATTTCAGTATTTGTTAAAAAAAATCCTAAATTTGGTCATTTACGCTTTACTATTCTGAATCTGTGTCTTCGTTTTCCGTTCCTGATTATAAGAACAAAGAAACCGATTAGTAACGCAACACAACACCGTATTTTTTCATATCAAATTAGCTCTTTATTTATCTTTGTAAGAAGAGCAGCCAAGCTTCGTGACCAAATTAATCGCATTAAATATTTATGCCTTTTTTTCATTTCTTCTTGTCGGCTTTAATACCCCCTTGAATTTTTCATTAAGCGGAATAAGTTTTTCCAGCGATTGGAAGGGTAAAGATGCGATCAAATTCGTTAGAGCAATTGTTTAGAAAGAGTGGTAAATCTTAACTTCATAGCAAAAAAAAAAATATTATCAGACAATGAATTGTTAAATTTCAATCCTTTTTCTGTAGTAAATTAACGTAGATTTCATCAATATATTATCCATATCTTTTAAGTTTCTTCAAAATACTTAATAGCACCTTAAATATGCCACAACTTAGTATGGATAAGGATTTATCCCATGATCTAAATGTAATGGTTTTGGAACTGCCCTAGAAACTAAACGAATGGCCTTTTTTAAAGCTAATATAAACTAAATGGAGCATTAAACGCTGGAACTCTCAAACAGCTGACTCAGCTAATGGTGAACTTTCAAACGTAAATAGCTTGCAAACTTTAAGGTAGACCGCTCGCTTTTCGAGGTTTTACTTAAGTTGAATGGATAATGTAGGGTGTACGTTTCATGGAACTGATGTGTGCAATAATTCAAAACAAGTTTCAGAAATATCACACTAGCGGTGGAAAATAATTGAATGTTCGTTGTTTAAAGTGCATAAATGTCACAAAATACTTGTCATTACTCAATACGAACGTCAAGCGTATACCTTTTATGATTACAAAATATTTTCTCATTCAGAAAAAGTTGATATTTTGCTAATTTACGGCGAGTCACAAAAAAAATCAATAAAAGCTATAGATTTATATCGAGAAAGGTATCCAGAGCGCCTCATTTCTGATCATACAACTTTACAACAAGATTGGAGGCGACCTTGCGATGAAATGAAGATGCATTTTCAGTTCGGAAAATTGCTAAGTTACACGGAATATTTTATCAAAAATATTGAATTGGAATTATCATTAAATCCATTCTAACAACCTCCTGAAACGGTGGCTACAGAATTTTTGAAAGCAAAGCGTTGTTTTAAATTGAACTAGTAACGTCATGTAAAATTTTGGTTAACAAATTTATCTTCATTACGAAGTTGCAGGGAGCATTTTAATCATCCACGAAATTTGAATTGGCCCAATCACTCATTAAATCCAAATTCTCAACCCCTGAGGCGGCGCACAGTGGGCGAAAACGATAAAAATTACGTGCGAGGTAGTAAAAGTTGTCCGAATTGCGATATACAGGGTGTTCCTAAATAAGTGTCGCAACGGAAAACTGTAAATTCCTCTTGAAAAAAGAAACATTCATTTCCTCTTCCATTTTTCTCTCCGGGCTTTCGTTTTCGAGATACAAGGTGTCAAAACTTTAATTTTTTTTTTTAGTTTTTCGCCAATATCTTAGTAATCGTTTGAACTACAGGACTGAGCTTTTGTACACACATTACCACTATTAATAGCTACTTTTTCGCACCCTTCTCGAATTCATTGGACGTGCCAGTGGTGGAGATTTTAAGGTATCGTAAGGGTTTTTCCCCCCTAAATTTTATGCCACTGGAAAAATTGACTTTTGACAGCAAATTCTAAAGCGCCAATGAATTTTACACAATAAGAGTTCTCTTGGTTCATTGCTCTAAAGTCAACCGTTTTCAAGAAAAATGACTTTTTATGAACAAAAGCAAACATTTTGCTAACGTTTCGAAAATCTTTTGTAATTCAAAAAATAGGTATTAATAATTAACAATTTTAACGAAATTTAACAACAGATAGGATTTTAACTTTTTTTTATCAATTTCGCGAGTAAAATTTACAGAAACTGTTCAAAATTTACGTCCGTTGGCTTGAATGCACGCATTACATCTTCTAATCATGTTTCTTTCTGCTTCACCTCTATCGGTCAACTTTTCGATAGTATTGACATGGAACGTTAGCAAAAATGTTTGCTTTTGTTCATAAAAAGTCATTTTTCTTGAAAACGGTTGACTTTAGAGCAATGAACCAAGAGAACTCTTATTGTGTAAAATTCATTGGCGCTTTAGAATTTGCTGTCAAAAGTCAATTTTTCCAGTGGCATAAAATTTAGGGGGGGAAAACCCTTACGATACCTTAAAATCTCCACCACTGGCACGTCCAATGAATTCGAGAAGGCTGCGAAAAAGTAGCTATTAATAGTGGTAATGTGTGTACAAAAGCTCGGTCCTGTAGTTCAAACGATTCCTAAGATATTGGCAAAAAACTAAAAAAAATTAAAGTTTTGACACCATGTATCTCGAAAACGAAAGCCCGGAGAAAAAAATAGAAGAAGAAAAAAATGTTTATTTTTTCAAGAGGAATTTACAGTTTTCCGTTGCGACACTTATTTAGGAATACCCTGTATTTTTTTTTAAATACTCGCAATTATGTCCGCTTTCTTATATCACTCCTACAATTGGGATATTTTAAGATCTCAACTTGCAATATCTTATAAATACTCTTATAAACTACAGTCAGAAATGTTTCCCATACTTGATACAACAAAATATGACAATATTTAACCAATATAAAAAATATGGGGTATAAATTTTAAAATCAGTTAATTGTAAACTCTTCGAATCACAAACTCTTGAAACCATAAACCTGTTTGGTTTAAGTTTTGTTGGTTTAGATTATTTTATTGGTTTAAATATTATGGATATGGGTTTTGTGGGTTTATTTTAATGAATTTAGGTTTATTAGGTTAGGTTAGGTTAGGATTATCGTCATCCACGAAAGTTGAATTGGCCCTATCGCTAATTAAATCCATTCTGACAAAATTGTCACCTCTTGAAACGGCGGCGGCGCCGGGGTCTGTCCCGTCTCGCAAAGACTATCTAAATAGGTTTTCATTTAGCTCACTCGAGAACCATAGAGCAATTCGTGACATACTTTTTGCATTTAATGTAGATATTGAAATTTTCTCTTCAGAATTTGCACTAATTGTAATAACGTACCTACCTGACTTTACGGTTATAATTCACTGCAGCATAGCCTAGATAAAAAATTAATTACTGGCTTGATTCAACTTGATCATTATTTATTTTACATCACAGTTTTATACAAATCATATTTTTATTATTACTTTTCCGTTATTTTGCTTTGTAATTGTACTTTTATCTATACAGGGTGTCCCTGAAAAGGATGGACAACACTTGACCACAGGTTCCTTGGATGAAAATAAGACTATTTAGCCTAACTTACCTATATACAAAAGTGCACGCCTACTGAGACATAGCCTTCTAAATATAGAATAGATAACCTATTTTTTTCAAATAATTTGAAAACTATTTTTCTTAGAAACTTCAAATTTGGTACACTTATTTTTTTTATATAAGGGCAAGGTAAATATAGAATTTTGAGAGAATATATATACAGGATGTTCTATTTCTAGTGCCTGTGCACCACTGGCTACTACTTGTCTCAGTAGGCGTGCACTTTTGTATATAGGTAAGTTAGGCTAAATAGTCTTGTTTTCATCCAAGGGACCTGTGGTCAAGCTTTGTCCATCATTTTCAGGGACACCCTGTAATTAGTTTGTTTTTTATTTTTTATTTATATTTGCTTTTCTTCCACTCCTGCCATATAACTGAATTTAGTCTATTGGGGAGTGTATGATAAATATATAAATACAAAAATAAATAATTAAATAAAATAAAATAAAGACGGTTATAAATTTATGGATATTTAAACATAAAAACATGTTTTCTCAGACATTTGCAAAATGTAAGTGCATGAGTAAGCACCGTCCTGCTAAATTGAGTTTTGGAACGACGTTCACTTCCCTCCTGTTCCCCCCGTCATGCACGGCATTGAAATGGCGTCTTAACCTTTTCCCGGCTTTAAAGCAGGCTTTTATTCCAGTCACATCGCAGACTTTTAAATTAACTCCGATTTGAATGGTCAAAACAGCCTGGGAACTTCGGCCAATTGCCTAGCTAGAATTTAAACGAAGACAAAAGAAAAGTTTCCTGATAAAGACGGATCGGAAACTTCGATCGGAAATAATATAGATAATTAGGGAAACATATTTGTTAAAAAAAAACTGCAAATGGAAAATTAATATCAGAAATATATTAATTAATGCAGGTATCTTGACCGAATTTAATAATGGTCTTTGTTCAAGATGATGTTACAGCCGCTATTAAATAACGGGAAATCATTTTTTATTTCTAAAGGTATGCAACGTTATTTAATAGTTTCTGTATGTCAAGAACAATTTTTATTAGTATTATTTGGCGCGACTACAAGGTGTGGCGTGTATAATCTATAAAAATTAACTACAACTTCCTGATGATATTTGTAATAGAAAAGTATTATACGAAGAAGTTCTTTTTGTAAATTAAAGATCATTTATTCAACGAAAATGAAGGCCGAGCCTGTGTTATTTTTTAAAAAGTGTTATTTTTTTTAAACTTTGGAAATGTTTTTATGCGACCCGAGATGCAACATTATATCAAAAAATTTGTCGTACAATTCTTTCTGTAGTTGATCATTTGTTTTTTTTTTATATAAATTATTGTTTGTTAGTTAGTATGTGGTGTGAATAAAGTCATTACAACAATATTTTAAAAGAATATTTTGTCTCGGTGTAATTTAAATAAAATAATAGATTTTCCTGTTACATCATACAGGGTGAGTCAGTTTTTTTTAGACAAACTTTAACAGGAGATAGAACACATGTTTTTAAAAAGAAAAGTTCCTATAAACATATGTCGTAGAAGGCTTCGTTTCCGAGATACAGGGTGTTGAATATATTTTTTTCTCCAATTTTCATTTTAACTTATAAACGAATGCTTAGATTTTTTTCATGTTTGGGGGATAATGCCTATTAATTAAAGGGCATAAAACAAGCGATAAGAATATTAAAAAATTTGCACAGTGGCGGAGTGGAGGGGGTGCTCAACCACTTTGTTAAATAGAACTTCTACGCCAATGACTATTTTTTAAAAAAACTGTTATTTTCATTATCTACATACAGTTTAACAAAAATAATGTACCTTCTTCTGTTTCGAAATTCCTGTGCGTTTCCGAGTTATTTTGATTTTTAGTGTTCGATGTGCTACTAAATTAAGTAATTTATTTATTATCAATTATCGACTAAATATTTAATTCTTTCAACTAAACCCACCTAAATATGGTTTGTAAAGGATTCTAAAAAGCCGAAATCTCTTATTCTTTATCTCTTTCCAATGTAGTCAAAATAAATATTTGTTATATCAAGCTATACTCAAATACAAGACTTTTATAAGTTGAAATCTGTTACATTACATACATACAATACATTATTGTGCAGAGATCAAAAATTTTTTAGTAACGCCACGCCATCTATACCTAAAGATTTGAACTAACAGTTCTAACTACAATTTGAAGCTATTCGAATGACCTAAAGTGTTAAATGGCACACCCTGTACACTGAGAGAAAAGTATCGTATCGTATTTTAATTTGGTTTAGTTCAGTTTATTTTAATTTGCAAATTTCAAAATTTGGTATGGAATATGCGGGGTATGGACAAATGCCATGCTTCAATCATGAGGTGAAGAGGGTGGGGGAACTTCAACGACATTACGAATTGTAAATGGCGGATTGAAGCAATAAATATTGTTTATTTATTAAATGAATAATTTTTTACTAGAAATTTGCGAAAATGCGTTTCTTAAATAATGTTTATTGTTCATTACAGATGTTCTGAAAGCTACATAAAGTATGCAGTGTTGTGCGTAGTGTTATGTGAATTGTCCAAGTTACAATTTTGAAAAAAAATTTATTCGAAAACTAGGATCAACCACACATAATTAGCTCCAGATTCGTGTTCAGCATCCTCGAAAATAAGGGAGTAGAAAAATTTTTGTGACGATTGGGCCATATTGTGCTATAATACTTATATAATTACAATTTCTTTTTTCTTTTTTATTAAAAATTTGTCTGTAAACATCTTTTTTTCTTACATTTTTACTTTGTTTCATGGAACATTAATATAAATAAAAGTTGATTATTTTTACCAAACGATTTTAGTATCTATATTTTAAAGTATCTATTCTTTTTGTTTCGATTTGAGAAGGTATCGAAAATTGATTTTGATACCGATACCGATATCAGTATCGATACTTTCCTTTCGATCCATGTCCTTACAATACACCACCTCAAAAGAACTCATAGGGTTTTTGGGTTTAGTGTTTATGAGTTCGAGATTGAGCGTATTAGCCTATTTTGCATGTAAATGTATTTCCAGGTTGATATAATGCGTAAAATATCGGCCATATATCGAATTTTTATACATTTTCTAAGTTTATTGAAAAATTTGACGTGATATAGTATTTTGGACTTCTGAAAAATATGTACGATCCCCACTTCCGGGTGCCGATGAATTTAGGTTTGTGGTGTTGTGTACAGTGGCTCTATACAAGACAGTGGCGACAATAACGACTAAACCCCGCCCATCCGCCATGTTGCATCCAATGTCAAATTAAAAGTAACTTTTATAAAAAATAAATTAAGGACAAGAGTATTTTTCTTATAAATTTTACGCACGAATTTTAAGCAAATAACTCCCTTGGAAAGTGATTTTAAATAATGAATGAATGTAGAATCTACTTGTGCAATAGGGGAGGATAAATATACACTGAAAGAAATGCGTTTTATTCTTTATTAGAATTCTATATACCATTATAAGACCATTGTATACTATATGTGACAGTTAAACAGGTGAATATTGGATATAAAACGCGTATTGTTAGCACAGTTGTATAGTGAATATAAACCTTATTCTTTATTAAATTATTGTATAACTAGTATACAACGTTTTTTATACCATTTACGAAATAATATCAATAACTGTTATTAAAGTGTTCCATATCGTTATTAGAACATCTAGTACTGATTAGTTTTATAATAATAAATGTATTAAACTGTTGTATACTCTGTATGAGTTAAAAACATATGTCATTAAGTTTTCAGAAATTTTATTGGATAACTGTAATTACAAGCTAAGGGTCTAATGTAAACATACATAAAACATACTTTTAAGCATTAAAAATGATGACAAATCGCTCCCAAAACTGTCCAGTTTATTTTCTTAGCAACGATGCACCCGTATTTTCTTGTATTACATGAGAATTTGCACTATAACTCTTCCACCTTAAGAATGAAGCATCCCCAGAAAGGTTGAGCTTCTTTCCATATAATTTTATTTCCTCTGGTTGATTGACTTTATACCCATGCTCTTCTTTGTCACCGTTAACCTTCTGTTCCTCCATCTTATGTAAAACTTAACATCAGCGATTTCTAATAGGACCTACAAAATAATAATTTTTAAGATTTAGACAAGATTTACATTTGAAAAAACAAAACAATTACAAGCCATAAAACAGTTAGATACTTACATAATAATTTTCCATTTCACACAACGCGATATGATCATGTATCCCACAAAACATGTGCATATACTGTCCATTTTCATCAAACTAGACGTGTGTAAGTCGATGCACAGCGGACTGTCGGAAATTTTACGATTGTTGTATTTTCTCTTCTTGAGTAAAGATAATAAAGACGTTGTGGTTTTGTGTGTTTATTTTGACAATGATTGAACATGTATGGACAATAAAAGTGGACTGTATAAGATAGTTGAGTACCGTTCTGCTTCATGCATAGCATGCTACTGAAATCTTAGAAGGGATGAGCTCGTGCGGCGAACCCTAAATCAGCGGCTGGAATAGCCAGGTTTCTTATTGAGTCGGCGCACTTCGCTCTCGGGTCTGACATATGATTATTATTACAAGACTATGAATATAACTTAACAACGATCATAACCGATTATGCACCGAGAGGTGACGATCACTTAACCATTATAAGACGCGTTTTACACGTTAAAAACGGAAACATATTCAGTATAAGAACGAATAATTCTGTTAATACAATTGTTATATACAAATTCGGATACTGGTCTTTATACAACAAATCTTCCCTACTATACAACTGGAATATAAAGTCTATAACACCTAATAATGTATAAGTAATTCATTATAACCTTTATTTCATAGATGCATAAGGTGTATTAAGCACCTTCCAGTTAAACTGATTGAATAATGAGTATGGAGATGATTGCTTTTTTTTAATAAAAGTTGTATATTGGTTATAAAAGTTTTAATATGCGCTATGAACATTATTCTAGATAAACAGTTTAATAAGCCCATTTCTTTCAGTGTACAAGACAGTGGCGACAATAACGACTAAACCCCGCCCATCCGCCATGTTGCATCCAATGTCAAATTAAAAGTAACTTTTATAAAAAATAAATTAAGGACAAGAGTATTTTTCTTATAAATTTTACGCACAGATTTTAAGCAAATAACTCCCTTGGAAAATGATTTTAAATAATGAATGAATGTAGAATCTACTTGTGCAATAGGGGAGGATAAATATATAATAGTAGCAACTAGTAGCTTTTATTTTCTAGGTAAGTAAAATTAAGCTTACCTACATTACAAAAATAAATACTTAATACTAGTGATAGTATTTGTTAAAGTAAATGTACAGCAACACTTTTACTTGCAAGATTTTTGGCATTTTTTGGAAGCTATGTTTAATCGGAACATAATAAATCTTTTAACAATATTATTTTTGATCTGATGACGATTTGGTAGATCTAAATTTAAAGCAGACATTTCTTTTAAGAAAACTCTTTTAAATTTATATTCTGTCAAGATACAATCGCAAAACATGTTGTAAAACACTTTCCATCTGCAAGAAGAAACAAAATACCGCTTCATTGCAAAAAAGAGTGAATGTTCGCTAAATGTCCTAAGCACGCTAAATGTTTTATAAATCGACGTTTTAGAACTAACAGCGTGTACAGAGTTTCTACAAGTTTTTGATGTTTTAACGATACTTTGAGCAATATATCCGCACACATTATAAAAAGAATTCACTAAAACTAAGATTAAATTTTGGTTCTTCTATGTTAGCAGGAACCTTAACTTCCTCATAAGTAGGTGTTATATTTTGTGTTATGGTGTCCAAAAAATCTGAAATAAATTCACGGTCATCGTCCTTATAGAAGTTTCTGCAAACATTATAACTATCCCTTAGCACAGAACACCCAATGTAGTATCACTAATAATCACCAAAATTAAAATAAAACAATACAAATATTGAATAACACCATAAGAACGCTCCTGACACCATGACATTTCACAGATGAATTTGACACTGGATGCAACATGGCAGCTAAAACCACGTGGACCAATTAAAAATGATACAATCTATTGTCGCCACTGTCTTGTATACAGGGTCGGAAAGTCCCCATGGTTCATCGGCCGTTACGTGAGAGCGATAAAGTCCACAAATAAGAAGCGGATCTTATTTGTGGAAGGGCGAAATGGGCGGTGACTATTAGACGCCTTCATTATAGCCATCTTTCTCTATCGCACGGATTTCTATGACTTTCTTTATCGCTCTCACGTAACGGCCGATGAACCATGGGGACTTTCCGACCCTGTAGAGTCACTGTAGTGTTGTGTATATTCAAAAATCGAGAAATAAGTCAAACTACTAAATTTCAACATGCTATTTCTCAAAGATAAAAAATGATATCGGAATAAATCCAAGTGCGTTTTAAAGAGTAAGTATAGATTAAGACCCCATTAATGGTTTTAGCAAAAAATTTACCTATCCACGTAACACAACCTCAAATATATAAAAAAAATCGCGATTTTGGCAATTTTAGGTTAGGATATCTCGAAAACCAGAGCCAATTGATAATTGAATCTCGGAATCGAATTCAGCGCACCAAAATCTATCGAAAATGTACATACTGGTTTTTGGATTAGAGGGTCGGCCAAATTTTGTGTACATTATGGTGACAATATCTTGTTCCAAATGTTTTTATTTGCGTTTTGGCTTCATATAAATTGTTTTATTGAATTGATCTTGTTCCTTTAAAATTTTCGATTTTGTTATACTTTATTGTAACTTACTACGATTACAAAGGTCAGGGGTGAGAATTAGGAAGAAATTTCCCAGTCTGACATTTTGCTTTTATATATTTACGGGGGGTGTTTCTTTTTTCTCATCGATTTTTTTTAACGTTCCAACTTTCCCTCATTATAAGTCCTTTGTGAAGTGTATCGCTCCTAATCGAAATGTATAAAGTTGATATCGAAAGCAGCATTCTTTGGCAATAGTCACCCACCCATGAATGGAAATATTTTGGAGGCTCTAGATGATATCGGAAATGAGGCCTTTGTCGGAGTTGTATAAGAAACTTATTGATGAAAGGTATTTTCATATATAAATGTAGGATATGTGGAGGTGTTCGCATTTTCAAGAAGATATGCTGGAAGGGCCAAGTCTTTAATAATAATTTTCACTTGAATGGTTATTGAAAACGTCGTGCTTATTATACACAATCGCTTCGCAAATATACAGAATGCAAAGTTTTCACATAAAAAAGTTTCTCCGCCCCTTCATTGCGGATTTAAACATAGAAAGAAAAATTTAGTTTGTATTTTTTCCGTAAACGTGGCGAAAGTTACAAAATTTTATTCTTTTATTATTTGAAAATAATAAATCAACGCAAATACGTCAACCAGTCAACGTTGTATTGTTTGTCCCATTCGAGAAACAATTGCCGTAACCTGACTTTGTGATCTACGATTATCATGGATTAAGCCCATAAAATAATCCCATGAAATAATTATTTACCAAATACAAACCAAAAAAATAACAGTGAAACAAAATAGTCAAGAACACAGAACGCATTGACTTACTTCTTCCACTACGCGACTGTCAGTTATCTTTTTTATCATTTAACTTAACTTTAATCAGCGGAAATGAACATAATTTTTTAATAATTTTAATTATTTGAAACAGTAAATGTCATTTAATTACCAAGGAATGTATATAGTTTTCTGTTGTGACCATTATTTTTATTTAACAATCTTTTATCATCATTTGTAAATACTTAATTCTAAATTTAAATTATTTATTTTACTCAAAACTCGCCAAATTGTTGTATAATACCTATTTTTTATATTATATACCTAATAGTGATGTAAAAATAATACTGTTTTTTTACATATAATCCCTGAAAAGCAAAATGAAGTGGCGCACTATTCCTTGAAAATAAAGGATAAACATCACGTTGGGTTTCAAAAACTTTTTCTCTTTCGGCTATTAATACACTCACATTATCGGGTAATAAATCACAGTTACGGATAAGCACAGACAATTTTTTTTTTATTATAATTCTAATCTAACTTATTGTAGGTATTTTGACAGATTAAGACACACGATAAGTCTCAAAAAAGACAGAACACTATGTAATCCAGTCGAATCAGAATTTGAAAGTAAAAAAATTATTAGTAGACATATTATTGCACTTTATGATGGTGAAAAGTTGAAATTAAGTTGCTCTACAACTGACACAGTAGGATGTGCGAAAGAGCGTTATAAATAAATCGTCCCAGGGTCAGGCAAAAGCCGCTCGGGGATTCGATCTTTTTGCATTAAATAGATCTTATTTTTACAATAATCGTAGAGAACATAACTAGAAAACTAACATTTCTAACATTTATTGTGAAACCTTTTGGTTTTCTTTTTATAATTAAGCCTCTTTCAAATTATTTCCGTTCATTTTAATGTGTTGTTATTGTAATAAAACGTCACCCACAAAGTAACTTGTACATTATCGGCTATTTTATTTTTTTGCTCAAAAACGACTACGTTTACAAAAAATATATAGTAAGAGATCATCTAAAATAGATTTTCTATTGCCATACTAGCGAAAGAGAAAAAGTAACGCAAGACATTACTTGTAGGGCTACTTCTACCCTTTGCAACGGAAGGCATAAATTTTAAAGAAATTTAAGGAAAAAAATTAAGGATAAAATTTTTTGTCTTCGTTTGAATGACCAAAAATTTTCAAAGAGGGTCGGAGAAATTTTTTATGTATATGAAAGTGCACCCTATGGAGAATCACACCCTGTATATTTACTGCACACTTGCTAAATACAAATAAATGCTGCTGAAATGGAATTTTTGTTTCAACTCTAGCAATTTCGAAGTCCCTTGTAAAGCATTATCGTAATATTGTTTTGTCTGAGTATCGTGACGTTCTTGATATTCTCTTGCACATACAATTAGTCGTCTTTTATATATTCATGAATTTGAGTAATCACGCGAGCTAAATCTATTTATTGATTTTAACATCATTAACGCTTTCTATTATGCTGGGGTTACACAGAACACTTCCTAATTATGCTCTCTACATTCTATATACACGTAAAAAAAAACCACGACCACGTAAAGCACTATGTTCGCTATGCTAATAAAAAATTGTCACACACAGTTCAGTCTATATAGAATACTATGCTGTTTTGAAAATATAGAAAAACTTCTACCAAGACAAAAATGTCGTACGTGTTCTGTATGGACACGCCCATTTGGATCACAGTGTTCCGTGTGGCCCTAGGTTTAGATTACGCTGCGCAGATACATTTCTAAAGAACGCATGTAGAAGCAATCTTTCCTTAGATCTATCGTGCAACTTAATCAGTCAACGTACCTACGTTAGATTAGGATTATACTAAAAAATAATTTGTCGGCCTTTGCTTATCCGTAATCGTGATTTATTGCCCGATAATGTGAGACTATTAGTCCCCGTAAGATAAAAAGTTTTTGTAGTCCAGTGTGATGATTTAATCTTTATTTTCAAGGAGTCACTTTATTTTAATTTTCAGGGAATAGGATACAACTTGCCCATATGTTATTTTTGAGTAAAATGAATAGAAAGTAAAACTGGGAATGTTTATAAATAAAAATAACGGACTGTTGAAAGAATAATTGCGATCATAGGAAAGGCATACATGTTTTTTAATGATTAACTGATGTAAATATTCAAAATCATTTTATTTATTAAACATATTATGTTTGTTTTCGCTGATTTCGTGTTGGTATTGATAAGCTATCAAAAATCCCTAAAGTTGTTCTGCGATTTTTGGGCTTGACAGTTTCTAATTTATATACAGGGCATGGCTTGTGTCGCGCAACTGCAACCCTCTTGGCTGAATGCCGGAGGGGATATTACAAGACTCAAACGCCACGGTGGATGGAAGTTCCCTACCGTTACAGAAGGTTATATAGATGAGAATTTCCAGCAAAATTGATATTGCTAAAAAGATACAAGTGGTGCAGGCTCCTGAAGCAAGTACAAGCAAAGGGGAAACCTGTTATATACATTTACCACATTCACAAAATGATTCCAATAATCCTTTGGCATCAAATTACGGCTTTACCATAAATGTTAATGTTAATATTAAGTAGATAGATTGCAAGTTTGTAGCATTTTAGGTTATTTGTTGACTTATTACTGTTTCAAATTGGTTTTCTAATAAAAACTAGAAAAATAAACCAAACATTTGTCTTTTTATGAATTCTATANTGTTATTTTTGAGTAAAATGAATAGAAAGTAAAACTGGGAATGTTTATAAATAAAAATAACGGACTGTTGAAAGAATAATTGTGATCATAGGAAGGGCATACATGTTCTTTAATGATTAACTGATGTTTGATATTCAAAATCATTTTATTTATTAAACATTATTATGTTTGTTTTCGCTGATTAGTTGGATGACAGACAATGACAGTGCATGTCACGTAGTCGAGACATTAGGTCGAGTGCCTTCTGTGTTCTTGATTATTTCTGCTGTTATTTTTTTTGTTTTCTATATGGTTTTGTTATTTATGGCACTAGTGTGTTACAGTATATACAGGGTGAGTCAGAAAGAATGGCTCAACACTAAACTGGAGATACTACCTATACACCAAAATATTATGTTTGAGCTCATCATGCCTTATACGAATGGTTTAAGAAATACAGGGTGTTCAAGGTTTCAATTTTATTCTGAAATTTCTCAATAACAGAAAGTTCTGATAGCATGACTCAGAAACTTGGTAGTGTTGGGTTTTTTTGGTGTGAGAATTACGAATTTGAAGCTTATTTTGACGTTGCTCCTAGAGGGCGCTGGTTTCACCATATTATTTAGGTAAATCAGAACATCCAAGCATAGACAATATAGAGGACAAAGGACATCATGATTTCAAATACTAAAGCGAACAAACCAAAAAGCTTCGCTGAGTTAAATGAAGAATTTTGTGTTAATCCAACTGAGTTAATTAGAAAATATTTTAAGCTAAGGAAATGTGCAGCATAAAAGGTTCTTTTGCAATTTTCAAAAGGGAAAATGCACACGTCAATGTATTGGTATTAATAAGCTATCAAAAATCCCTAATGTTGTTCTGCGATTTTTGGGCTTGACAAATTCAAATTTATATACAGGGCATAGCTTGTGTCGCGCAACTGCAACTCTCTTGGCTGAATGCTGGAGGGGATATTACAAGACTCGAACGCCACGGTGGATGGAAGTCCTCTACCGTGACAGAAGGTTATATAGATGAGTCAATTTCCAGCAAAATTAATATTGCTAAAAAGATACAAGGGGTGCAGACTCCTGAAGCAAGTACAAGCAAAGGGGAAACCTGTTATATACATTTACCACATTCACAAAATAATCCTTTGGCATCAAATTACGGCTTTACCATAAATGTTAATGTTAATATTAAGTAGATAGATTGCAAGTTTGTAGCACTTTAGGTTATTTGTTGACTTATTACTGTTTCAAATTGGTTTTCTAATAAAAACTAGAAAAATAAACCAAACATTTGTCTTTTTATGAATTCTATAAGTCACTAGTGGATTATAAGTCATAACTTTTATGACTTATAACTCACTAGTGACTTATAGGCCACATTATTCCTTTAAAACCAAAGAAATATAGTATCATTACATATACAGCGTGGTAAAAAAGTTCTGCATAAAATTCATATTTTCATTAAACAATTTTTTTTCGAAAAACGGTGAGACCCGTCGATTTTTATTTGATCCAGGGCACCTTGTTAAGTGGAAAAATTTTTTTTTCGATAATCCACTTACGGCAGCGATGACATAATTTTTTTTTAAATGACAACGCATATTTTTTTCGTTCGAAATTGATGACAGTGATAATTATCTAAACAACGGTGTGAAAATTTCGATGTCTTACATAACAATTTTTTTTAGAAAAATGCACCTTAAGTTCTTGAATGCAATAATTTGCTGTTTACGGATCAAATGCCTTAGAAAAAAATTTATTCGGCAGAAAGCATTTCAGATAACTTAAGTTGCAACTGGTGTTATGTAATATTTGCGGAATTATTCATCAGATATTGTCAGGATCCTGATTAAACTGCAAAATTTAGAACCAAGTTCAACCGCACAAAATCCAAATAGTATGTAGCAAATTAAGGTCGACTTTTTGTCTTCGAGTTTGCCGATAAATTCCTCAAAAAAAAAGATCCAAAGAAATGTTTACTTGAAAGGAGTAGATTACCTGAAATATTGAAGACTAAAAATCAGTACCGATTTAACATTCTTTGGTGAAATCGTTTAATTCGAAATGGCAAAACTTAGTGAACGCGAAAGAATTGATATTTTGAGGATGATTGGTTTCGGCGATAAGTTACGAACCCATCAAGAAGCTTGCCAATTATTTAATGCAACGTACCCTGACAGACCACCAATTACGCAATCTACGGTTAGTAGGGTACTGGCAAGGTTTGAGGAAACTGGTAGTGTGAAAGATGCTCCTCGTGCGGGTCGTCCTAGAGTAGATGATGAAACTAGATTGAATATCCTGGTGGAGCTCCAGGACAACCCTCATTCTAGTACAAGGTCGATTGCATTGAACAATGATATTTCACATGTAACTGTGGTGAACTTTCTCAAAAAAGAGAAATTTCACCCCTATAAGGGTCACTTGATACATGCATTGACTGAGGACGACCCAGACCGCCGTCTCCACTTTTGTGAAGATTTAATGCATCGATGTAACGGAGACCCCGACTTCCTCAAGAACATAATTTTTTCTGACGAGGCTACTTTTTATCTTAATGGATCGGTGCATCGACATAACTGCCGGTATTGGTCTCAGGAAAACCCGCACTGGGTGCAAGAAGTAGATCATCAGCACCCCCGAAAGGTGAACGTTTGGGCGGGAATAATAGGGCGTCGTATTTTAGGCCCGTATTTTTTCGAGGAAAATTTAACTGCTGCTCGCTATTTGGATTTCCTGCGGTTCGATTTGGTCCCAAGCTTAGCAGAGTTATTCCCGAACAACGAGGATCCTGATATTCCTGAGGAAAGAATTTGGTTTCAGCAGGATGGTGCACCGCCCCATTATGGAGTGCAAGTACGGGAGTACTTGAATAACACGTTTACTGGCCGGTGGATCGGGCGACGCGGAACAATCGAGTGGCCTCCGCGTTCGCCTGATTTAACACCTCTAGACTTTTTTTTGTGGGGCTATTTGAAATCGCGTGTGTACACAAACAGACCAGGTGATTTGGAAGAACTTAAAAACCGTATTCGTTTTGAAATAAATCAAATCGACCCGGGAATGCTTGAACGAAGTGTAGACGGCGTTTACACACGCTTAGGACAATGCCAAATGGTACAGGGTGGGCAATTCGAACAATTTCGCTAGACTTACACAAACATTAGTGTAATTTTACTCGTTTGAAATGTAATTTTGTCAACTTTGTCCTTTTCGGAGCCATTAATAGTGTAAGTAGACAATTATCACTTATAAGAACTTAAGGTGCATTTTTCTAAAAAAAATTGTTATGTAAGACATCGAAATTTTCACACCGTTGTTTAGATAATTATCACTGTCATCAACTTCGAACGAAACAAATATGCGTTGTCATTTAAAAAAATATTATGTCATCGCTGCCGTAAGTGGATCATCGAAAAAAAATTTTTCCACATAACAAGGTGCCCTGGATCAAATAAAAATCGACGGGTCTCACCGTTTTTCGAAAAAAAAAATTGTTTAACGAAAATATGAATTTTATGCAGAACTTTTTTACCACGCTGTATAAATGTTATTATTTTTTTGCTGTCATCTTTAATAATCCTGGCAGACAAAGTCAAGTTCCGACAAGTTTCTCGGAAGAGATGCGCAATAACGTTGACAGGTTCACATATTTCTATCGAATTGTTATTTTCACGAACTGTGTATTTCATTTAAGTACCTTGAAGTATACTTAATCATTATTTTTAGCTTACTATGGCCTATTCAAGTGAAAAATGGCGGTTTAAAAGAATAGTTGATATTTCGAAAGTCTATTTTCTATGCAAAGAGAGTGCACATGCGGCAAAAATTTTATACGCAAATGATACGAGGACGAAAGAAACATTCTAAATGAATGTTGGTAAGTTTATGAATTTGATATAAATCAAAGGCACTTTTGGTGTACATTAGTTACAAATATCAAGAGTGTGGCCAATTGAACGTATAAACGTAGGAAGTTTGAAAGAAATGTAACAAAAACCGTACAAGTTTTATTTTGGTGTACAAACTGGTGTCCATGCCTGAGTAAAACCTGAATATTTATGTCCATAAAAATAGTGAATTAGCGAAGACAGGACATTAGTGAAGTGCAAGAGGAGGCTGTCAAGTTAAATTTATTTAACTTTTTTATTCTTATTTCATATAAAAGTTATAGTTTACAATTTCTGTGTAACACCCACAACACTGCTCTACCTCTGCGTAAACTCTAAAATGCAGTCAGCGGTTCCCAAAATGTTTTCTGTTAAAAAATATGGATATTGATTTTGAATTTGAATTTTTATTTTTTACTATTTAATTTTTTCTCAGAAGAGAATACCATTCATTACATGTTCGATACAGATTTATCCTGTACATCTAGGCTAAAAACTTTTAGTTTTATGAACAAACGAAAAAACAAGTTGACGAGGCCATAAAAATATAAGTTTTGGTCGAGGTGCAAATGAAATTTTCCTGTCGACCTTATTAATTTGGGTTTGTTTCATTAATCCATATCTTTAGTTTGGTGGACGTAATTTTCTCACTTCCGCTTCTGCTTCACGGACACTATAACACAGCAAATAGTCGGTTGTGGTTTTAAAGTCATATCATTTAAGTACACGAATAACGTGGCATCTAAAAACACATTTTTCTTTCGGAAATGAGTTCGTAAAACTGCATTTTATGGCGAGGTTGACGAAAGTATAATTTACCTAATATTTTAAAGGTGTAGGTAATAGAGTCTTAATGTTTAAATTCGATAGCCGTTCTAGAACGTTGTGAAACACCCAAACGCTGAGATAGCTGAATTTCTATTAACATTATTAAAGGAAATGAAACGTGAGCTGGGACATTCGATCAGTTTGAATCATTTATTTTCATAGCGTTCTCGTAAATTGCATTATTTTCACAAAATAAGCTTTCAGGTAAATTGAAGATTCTCACTTCCCGATATGTCGTTATGCTTCTAACTGTAGAAATGAATTCTGCTATCCTTTGGTAAATACATAAAACTTTGAAAAGTAGCACCGCGCTAAGAGAAATAAGGTGAGTAATAATTCTGTGATAATTTGAGGAAATACTTAAATGTCCACCATTAGTAAATTGCCTCGTAAAGCAAGGGTCTAAGTCTCACCGTTTTCACTGTACAGGGCCGTATTGGTCGGTTTTTAAAATCATATTATTTATGAAATCTTTAGTATGCTTATAACAAATTGATTCTAATTTTGTGTGGTGCTAACATTTACACATGTGCATAATATATCGTAAAATTTACAAATTTTGTAGGTCAGTGGCGTAGGAAAGAGGAATTTTTTTACCCCAATTTCTACGCCAATGACCTAATAATTATTTGGGATTCATTTTTAGATTCTGTGGACAATTCTTATGATACAAAAAATTTAATTTCTTTATGGAATAAATTTTAAATTAATATTATTATAATGTCACGTATTAACTTAAAATTCAAAACAATATTATGTCTNTGAATTTCTATTAACATTATTAAAGGAAATGAAACGTGAGCTGGGACATTCGATCAGTTTGAATCATTTATTTTCATAGCGTTCTCGTAAATTGCATTATTTTCACAAAATAAGCTTTCAGGTAAATTGAAGATTCTCACTTCCCGATATGTCGTTATGCTTCTAACTGTAGAAATGAATTCTGCTATCCTTTGGTAAATACATAAAACTTTGAAAAGTAGCACCGCGCTAAGAGAAATAAGGTGAGTAATAATTCTGTGATAATTTGAGGAAATACTTAAATGTGCACCATTAGTAAATTGCCTTGTAAAGCAAGGGTCTAAGTCTCACCGTTTTCATTGTACAGGGCCGTATTGGTCGGTTTTTAAAATCATATTATTTATGAAATCATTAGTATGCTTATAACAAATCGATTCAAATTTTGTGTGGTGTTAACATTTACTCATGTGCATAATTTACTGTAAAATTTGCAAATATTTGTAGGTCAGTAGCGTAGGAATGGGTAGTAAAGAGGATTTTTTTACCCCAACTTCTACGCCAATGACCTAATAATCATTTGGGATTCATTTATAGGATCCGTAGACAATTCTACATAAAAAGGTATACTTGATGAAAATCGGTATAGTGTATCGATCTACCGAAAATCTCAGTTGAATGGGAGACCGTTCTTATGATCTGAAAAATTTAATTTCTTTAAGGAATAAATTTTAAATTAGTATCATTATAATGTCACGTATTAACTTAAAATTCAAAACAATATTATGTTTGGAGATTCCATATGCTGTCCACCGCACTGTAGCGCAACAAAAAAATGAGCTCAGAGAGGGAATTCATCCTCGGAATTCATCATATTACGAATGCAATAATTAAAACACACGGGATTATATTTAGAATTTACCAGTCGTTTCGCCGATGTAGAGACATATTATTTATGCGTGACATATTAATTTAAAATATATTTCCTAGCCTTAAGAAATTAAATTTCTTATCAGAAGAACGGTCTCCCATTCAACTGACGTTTTTGGTAAAACGATACACTATACCGATATTCAACAAGCCTACCTTTTTTATTTAGAATTGTCCACGGAACCTAAAAATCCCGCCTTACTACCCATTCCTACGCCACTGACCTACAAAAATTTTTAATTTTACAGTATTTTATGCACATGTGTAAATGTTAACACTACACCAAATTTGAATCAATACCAAAGATTTCATAAATAATATTATGTTAAAAACCGACCAATACGGCCCTGTACAATGATACCCCTGATTTATAAGGCAAATCTGAATTATTTATTGAGTTCTATTTGTGGTTAAAGTTTGATCCACTCGGACTGAAACACCCTGTATAGCGCTAATTTATTCTTCTACACGAGCATAGGGCGATTAGTTTGTTCGATAAAAATTCCTGATTAATATGAATGAAATAGTTTTAAATATAATTTTTATTATAAACGGTCATCAACACTGGAGTAGCGAACTATAAATTTTTTGAAAAAGAAAATAAAATTTAAAATATGTTACTATAATAAATAATATTCTATTACTATTAAAATATCTATTATCAAAACTGTATTGAAATGGGATTATTACATTTTTTTTATAACTAATCTACATCATATATAACTTCATACTTTTGAGAAATGCGTTAGCCAAAATTGGATACGGTATTGCTAAAATAGCACTAATTTCCAAGCTTCTTCAAACTGACCACTTTACCTTTTTTGTAAGACTTTTATGCGCGCTCATATTTCTGTGGCTTTCAATTCAACAAACCGAGGCACGTTTTCCAGATGAATAGCTAAAAGGACGGAAAGACGGGCCCGTACTTCTCTTACAAATGAATAATGTGGGCAAATAAGCGTTCACTGCAATGAAGGAGAAATGGGGTGCGAAGAAAATGGAAAATAAACACACTAACGCCTCAAATTGAAGGTAAAGTGTTGTTTTAGAATAGTTTGTTTAACAATTAGGTACCTACGGACAAGGATATACTTTGTCAATTGACAGATGTTTGTTTTAATTATTCATTGTTTTC
This sequence comes from Anoplophora glabripennis, assembly GCF_000390285.2. NCBI lineage: Eukaryota > Metazoa > Arthropoda > Insecta > Coleoptera > Cerambycidae > Anoplophora > Anoplophora glabripennis. The sequence continues at coordinate 1,039,386 of NW_019416463.1, read as the reverse complement.
CGATAATAAAAAGATAGTCGAAAATATTTTTGATAAGTTTGCAAAAATGTTTTCTATGCGTACATTACTATGTTCTAAAAGAAAAGTCTAGTTTTGTAGAAGAAATAATGCTTTACGTGTTTCAAATACTTCAAATTCCTGACAGTTTCTCAAACCTATCGTGCGTGAGCTTTTAGCGACGGAATCCATAAATGTACTCTAATGAAAGAATTTACTTGGCACAGAAAACTGAAAACGAAAACAGTTTTTTTTTACTAATATTTTTGTTCTGAATAAAATAGTTATAGTAAAATGAGTGATTTATATGAGGATAATTTACTATCCAATATAGAGCAAATATTTAAAAGAAAATCTACCCTTCCAAATGTGTGGAAACAAGTTAGAATTGTCGTGTTTTCATCTCGAGGCAGATTTGTTATTCCGTTACATTTTTAAAAGGTAGCTGATGACGAACATTGTTTAAATGCAAAAAATATAATGTGTTTAAATGAATTTAGTATGTAGAAAAAATATAGAAAAAAGTAATTATTATATCGGTTGTCAAATATTTATACTTTATATTAAGAATGTTATAACTAGAATCTTTGACTATAGTCAAGGCTAGAATATAGGCGAGATACGAGAGAAAATTTCTAATCAATTACAGGCAGAAATATTAACCCGAAATATAATTACATTTTTTTAACATTTTTGTTACACGTAGGTACTATTTGAGCTGGTAATAATATTTAAAATATTTTAAATTATTCGTATTTATATATACCTTTTCGAAAATATATGAAATTCTCTGAGCTGAAAGTAATGATGTGAAAATTATTCGCTCCGTATATAATTTCACTGCAATTACCACTATGAATTCAACCGTTATACATATACATCTGAAATAGAACCACAAAGTGATGAATTAATTCTGCTTTGAAGCGCATTCCTTTTGATTTTGCAATAGTTTTCACATTTCCAATGTAGGATACAATAATAGCTTTCAAAATGGCAAACTGGATGGCATGATGTTAAATAATATTTAAATTTTATATTAAAGAAAAGAATGTAAGATTAAATTTTTTAATTTTAATTTTCTCACAATCAGCTTTAATAAAAGATACCTATTTTATATTTGTAAAACTTACTTACAAAAGTAAAATTTAATAGATAGTGCGAATATTTCACCATAACTAAAAGAACAATACTACAATGTGCGTTCCAAAGTAAACAGGACTTTTCAAAAATATGTATTTCTAGAAAGACCATCTGTTGGAAATTACATGCATCGGAAAAATAAATCCTTCACTGCTGTACTGTCAAAATTTCATGACGTTTGGACGAATAGAAGCGGACTTATTGCGTTTGCAGTGACAGTAGGTTTGTGTCGATGCACAGTGGAATGATTGGAAATCAAAAAAAGCTGGACAAAAGTCCAAAAAGGTTTGCATCATCACCAAAAGTGGGGACTTTCAGTTTTTAGGTCGCTAAAACCGAATTTGCAGTAAAAAATCTCAAATCCAAGATGGCTGACTCAAAATGGCCGATATATCACGTTAATTTATTGTATCTAATTGAAATTTTGAGTGCTTCTGGTATTGAGGTCGCGTAAAACGTATGTAAGGTCGGATTTCGAGGTCTTTGAGGTATATACCTAATTAATTATAAATAAAGTACGAAAGGTAAATATTTGTGATATATGGCGATATAAGATCGTATTTTAACTGTCAATCACTCCCCGTATTCACCAGATTTGGCACCGTGCGATTTTTACCTTTTCGGAAACATGCATTTATCGATGATATAAAAGGCTTGTACCGACATCCTGAAGGGCATCTCTTCCGACAATCTAAAACATTCATTTGACATTCTTTTAGACCATGCAAATTGCTGTATTGCGTCGAAAGGGAACTATTTTGTATAAAATAAATTGGTTTTGCCAGAAATCTTTTTGTTTTTGTCGTTCTTAATTTTAAAGTCCTGTTTACTCTGAAACGCACCTTGTATTTCCTTGAATATTTAAAACGCAAATTTATTATTAGCTACACGAGCATAAAATTTTGTATATACTAAAACTAAACCCTTTATTAATACACCATTTGATGCTTTAATTGAAAATTATATTGCATTGGATATGGTTTAATATTTTCATGATCACCTTGCATAATATTCTGTATTTATTGCCAGCACTAATAAAAATAAAACGAGGGTCATAAAATAAACAAAAACCGCCTACCATAATACACTCCCTTGTATAACGAATCCAATATGTTCAGCAGAGTACATAATAAAAAAGAAGTGAATTCATCTCTGCTTTAATAAGTGGCTAAGTGAGCCCATTTATCTTTTTCGAATATACGGAAACCTCGTCAAAGTAAACGTGACTGTTGGTAGTGTAACGGCTGTATTTTAAAATTTAAATTCAAGTCACAATAGTGACTCGAGCGATCGACTCGACTTTAAGTGCGAATTTGACTACGAGTACTTGAGGAAAATGCATTAACATGTAGTGATCAACAAATTCTATGATTATTTCTTGCGTATTAATAATAATAATAATA